>NW_027186645.1:14525001-14637779 GCF_028583685.1 Petaurus breviceps papuanus | reverse complement strand
ACTAGATTTGGAGTAAAAGAACCAGGGTTCAAATCCTGTCTCTTCCACTTAATGCTATTATGATCTGGGTAAGTCTCTCTGGACTTCAGTTTTCTCAAGTGCAAAATGAAGGGATTAAACTAAAAGACCATAAAGGTTTGTTCCATTTCTAAACCTGTCATGAGTAAATACAAACTATCTGTTAAGTCATTTTTTCACTAGTATCTGACTCCTGATGGCCCCACTTGTGGTTTTCTTTGCAGAGATATTGGAGTAGTTTGCCCTTTCCTTCTCCAGCTCATTTTACAAATGAGGAACTGAGGCAAACGAGGTTAAGTGACTTGTCCAGGGTCACAGAGCTAGTAAGTGCCTGAGGCTGGATTTGAACTCAGAAAGATGAGTCTGACTTTAGGCCTGGCACTCTATCCACTGAGCCACCTACCTGCCCCAATACAAACTATATACAAGGTCATTTCATGGCATGGAGGAGCAGGATGGGCAGTAGCCACTGAGATGAGAAGGAGCCACACACTGGAGGTGGTACTTGAACTGAGCTTTAGAGACTAAGGTTTTTTTGTTTGTTTTGCTTTTTGGAGGGCAATTGGGGTTAAGTGACTTGCCCAAAGTCACATGGCTAGTTTTTGTGTCACAGTTTTTGTGTTAAGTGTCTGAGGCCGGATTTGAATTCAGGTCCTCTTGACTCCGGGGCCAGTGCTCTATTCACTGTGCCACCTAGCCATCCCTGGAGACTAAGGTTTTTAAGAGGTAGAGATGAGAAGGGAGCTTATTGCAAGCATAAGGGTCAGCCTAGGCAAAAGCACAAAGATGGGAGGAGAGAAGACATGTATGAGGAACATCAGCAAGGACAGTTCAGTTGAACAAGAGGACAAGAAGGGAATAATATAAATTTTGATTTGAAAAGAAGACTGGAGCCATATAGAAAATGGCTTTCACACCAAGCAGGGAGTTTGTGTTTGTTCCTGGAGGAAACATGGAAGCACAGGAATGTTTTGAACAGAGGAGTGACATGATATTACTCAGTTCTTCCAAGATTCTATCAATTTATTGGTTGCTATTCAGTGTACTTTCAGCTGAGTTAATGCTCGTAGGTGTCCTAAAATGTTGTGATTCTTGGTATCCTCTGTTCCCCTTCTCTACTACTCCACTGTTGTCACTATGGAAGCAAAAAGGCCTGCAGAGAACTGATGGCAATTTTTTCTTTTTTTCTGTTTTATGGTTAAAGACTTTATCACCTAGTAGCCTATCTATGGACAAGCCTCTTGTTACTTAGCTCGACTGGATCTCATAGTAAAAACTTATCATTCACACCCAAACAGTATACAAAATTCTTCCAACCTGATAGAAGACAGATAAAGCATTCAGGGGGAACTTCACACTATGAGGAAGAATATGAATAGGACCTTGTGTAAGAATTTTATGCATGAATTTATTTTCTCGAAGCTTCTTTACTTTTGGTTGTCTGTTCTGAATCTAATTTGCTACAGTGATATGTTGGACGTGGTCAATGCATTGATTAATTTTGTAGAACTTTTTTTTCTTAAGCCTTCTTACAAGGGATGGCTGACTGAGTAAGATGTGGGAGAGGGAAAATGTTAGAAAATTCTATTGATATGTATTTCTTTATCTATGGTAAACCAATTGATTTTTGCATCCAGTAATCTATCTAGAGTCTTGATGGAATAAAATTATTAGAGAATGCTGTGTAAAAAAATTAGAAGGACCTCTGAATGTTGGAGTTAGAGAATTATTTGGAAGAGCACTTAATGTTTACATGGGAGGACCTGCGTTTTAATTTTAGCTCTGTTGTGATTACTTTGGGCAAGCTATTTAACTTCCCTAGGCCTCTCTTTCCCCATCTATAAAATAAAAAAGTTGGATTAAATTATCTCAAAGGTCACTACCCCCTCTAGATCCCATGTCAAATCTATTGCAAGGTTCTAATTTCCTGTGACATTTTATTAAATGGCATTCAGGGTGCTGAATAATTCATATGCCAAGAATATCAGCCAGTTAATTTGTTATAAATGACTGCTTCCCCATTGCTTATTCCTCACAATCATTAATAGCTGTCCTTGATATTAAGGACATTACTTTATAACCAGCATATCTGATATCAACATTACTTCCCAATATACCAAGCTTTTTTTTAAAGGTACATTAATTTAAACAGGTTTGATTGTAATGATGATTTAATGTTTTTTACATCAAAAATTGTGTGGACTATCCTTGAAAAGGCTTAAAAAGAATTTCAGTCAATAGGAGTTTTCACAGTCATTTCTACCTCTTTCTAAAGTAGTGATTTTTAACCTGTGGTCTGTGAGTTTGTTTGTTTTAAACATTCTACTACTGCATTTATACATAACTGGTTTCTGCTTTTAATCCTATGTATTTTATTTTTTGCTTTAAAAAAGTTTTTCTGAGAAAGGAACCATCAGTTTCACCAGGCTGCCAAAGGCATCCAGGATACATACACAAAAAAGTTAGGAACTCCTCATCTAAAAGTCATACAACAAATGTTTTTAGTGCTATAGAACATTAAAACATGATTTTTCTTAGTCCTAGCCAATTTCTTATGTACCTGTGTAAATTGTACTAATCATGGGTTATCATAACTACCAAATATTTTAACATAAACATATGTTTAGAATTTAGAAATTCAGTGTCATTTCAATTAATAACATAAATATTAATATTGCTAATGCATACTTTTGACACCTGAGAAATATGATTTTATTTTCCACCAAATAGTGAACATAACTCAAAGTTTATTTCAAGGCAAGTAATACAGAGAATCATAGGATCTAAGAGTATAAAGAGAGTTCAGAGACCATCTAATACAACTTGTACCTGAGAAGGAATCCTCTATCTAACTTCTCCAAATAGTAGGCATCCAGCCTCTGCTATAAGACCACTTGCCAGTAATGGAACAACCCTCACATTTCAATGCAGTCGATTCCTTTCTCCTTTTTATTCTCTCCTCTCCCCAATTTGGGGCTGTAGTTCCTGGGAAGTTTTTCTTACCACTGAGATAAAATATGCCTGTCTTACACTCACTGCTCCCAGTTCTGCCCTATGGAGCCAAGCAAAACAATTCTAATCTTCTATGATATGAAAGCCTTTCAACTGCTTAAAAACAGGTATCATGTCCCCTCTAAGTCTTCATTTTTCTAAGCAAAGGATCCTTACTTCCTTCAACCAGTCCTTGGCTGGCACTTCTCAGGTTGTCTATCCTGTATTCCTGCCAGCTGATCAATGTTCTCCCTAAAATCTAGTCCTCAGAATTGAACACAATACTGCATATGGGGTCTGGCTTCGGCAGAGTACAGTAGGAATGTCATCTCCCAGTCTTAGTCACTTTGTCTCTTTAATGTGGTTTAAATATTGTTGAATTTTGTAGTCCTGAGGAAGGATCTACTTCTAGGTGAAACTTCTCAGTACCTGTTATTTCTCTTCAAAATAAGATCAAGGAGCTTTGTTGATACCCACAACAATCCTGATTGACAGGATGCCAGATAGAGAACAATAAGAGCTTTATTAAAAGTTGATGGTGGCCTAGCCCAACCTCCCCCTCTAAAAGACTTGCCAATGGCAATGGAGTGGTGAATCCTAGCTTCCATTAGGAAAGCAAAACCTCAACCTCCTTTTGAAAGGAAGTGGAAAAGAAAATGAACCAGCAACCCTTCTGAACATATATTAATAGTTTCTTCTTCTGACCATGTAACTATATAGTACTTAAAAGGTTATAGAGTGCTTTAATGTTTGCCTGGAACTTTACATATATTTTCCCAATTGACCAGGAGAGGATATTAGAGGAAGGTAAAATGACAATGTAGGGATAAATAAATGAATCATGTCAAAAATACCGACAAAGATTCAACTTCTCCAGATGGGTAGGTGGTGCAGTGAATACAGGACGGGCTGTGGAGTCAGGAGGACCTGAGTTCAAATGCGGCCTTAGACACTTAACATAAAAACTAGCCATGTGACCTTGGGCATGTCACAACCTCAATTGCCCTCCAAAAAGGAAAAAGAAAAGATTCAACTTCTCAACAAAATCCAGCTGTCATATTGTATGGCAAGGTATAATGGAAAGAACATTGAAACAGTAAACAGCAGACTTGAATTCTAGTCCTTTTCACTTACTTCTACTGAAACAGCTAACCCTGCATTCCTGGTATGAAAACAACCTGCCTATAGTCTGTAATCTTTTTGATATTTTGTTGTAGCCTCATTGCAAATACTTTTATTTTTAAATTTTCCACCAGTCTTCATTATGGCTATTTGTCTATATGTAGTACTTCTCAATTTTTTTTACTTTTAGGTTACACTCTTAAAAATTGAGGGCTGCAAAGAGCTTTTGTTTATATAGACTATATTGATCTATATTTATGATACTAAAATTTTAAACTGATAAATTTTTAAAATTTTATTTATCCATTTCAAAATAATAATAAACCTATTACATGTTAACATGACCTGTTTTTAGAAAAATAATGATATTTTTCAAAATAAATTTAGTAAGAATGACATTATTTTACATAGCTTTGCAAATCTCCTTAATGTCTGGCTTAATACAAGACAGCTGGATCCTTTTATCTACTCTATTCAGTTTCTTATGATACATTATTTTGATTCAAGTATATGAAGAAAATCCAGCCTCACAGACATATAGTTGAAAAAGGAATGAGCAAAGCAAATAACAGCTTAATATGATTTATTTTTTGAGACAGTGGGGTTAAATGACTTGCTCAGGGTCATACAGTTAGTAAGTTTCTGAGACTGGATTTGAACTTAAAGTACTCCTGACTCCAGGGACAGTACTCTATCTACTGCACCACCTAGTTGCCCCAGCTTAGTATGATTTTGAAAATAATCTTAACTTCAAGACCCCCTGAAAGGGGGATCCCCAAGAGTCAGAGAGGTACAGCTGCTCCCTCCACAGCTGTACTAGATCTACAGCTGCTTCCTCAGGCCATTCTGTATCCATAAGGTCAGAGGACAGAGCTAAGAGCTGGTCCTTGCTCTTGTTCTCTGAATTATACACAACCTCAATCACCTAGCATGGATCTTCAGCCTCACACCTTGCCCTGGTATCTCTATTTGCTCTGTATTCCAAACAGCCTTCCTGGCTTGACCCTCTCCCCAGTGCTTGAAGGTTTCTGGCAGGCTATTGGGAGCTGGAAAAAATTACTATGGTTTCTTCTTTGATTTCCTGATCAACCACAGTTTACCTTGATTTTTGTTGGACTAGTTGTAGGAGAGAGAGCTGGGCTATATTGCCTTGTCCTAAGCCGCTATCTTTGCTAACTGCCACAGAGACATTTCTGTATTTCATTCTCCTAACGTGACCATGCTTCCAAAAGCACTTCGCACTAATAAAGACCAACATAGAAGATGGATACAAAGAGACAAAAGATATTTTCTAATGATTGCTGGTACCATTGTCTTACTTGTGCACTGATCATTGATTTGGTCAGATTTACCTATGACAGCACAACTCCAACCAGCATTAACTTAAACGATATACCAACCAGGCACACAAGAAAAACATTAGTAAAATAGGTCATGTTATTTTAGTCTGCCATTTCCTCATTTGTGAAATGAGGAGATTGGATTACAGGATTGCTAAAGGACCTACCAATTCAAAAAATTTATAATTTTGTGACTGGTAAAATAATAGAATTAGCCAGTGAACTCAAACTCTAATTCTGCACAGACTGCCTTGTTTTTTCTTTTTCTTGTCATTGGATGAGGTAATTCTTATACTTCACATGCAATTATAGTTTATGGTGTTTCTATGAATTATATATTATTCCCACTGAAAAATTTGTTTCAGTTCTTTTTATCACAGTATATTGCTTTGTATTATATGGATCAAATTTTCTTTCATTTCTGTTTCTAATATCCAGTAATAACTATACAAACACACAAATAAAGGAGAAATGTGTTAATCATCTGGCTTATTTGGCCAGAGTGGAAAAATAATCCAAACACTAAAACCTCAAACTGATTTTCTGGGCTAGGATTATATAGCATGACTATCTATAATTCTGCATAACCCAAGTTAGTTGAATTCTGTACAAACTATCTCCTTCATTTTGTGTTATCAATTCATTCTCAGTGCCTTTTTTATTAGTGTTAATTACTATATATGATCATGCCCAAGTTAATATCATATGAAGATTTAACTAATAGATTTTACTTCCATATTAATAAAGCCAGTAAGTAAATGATTAAAACTGAATAAGTGATTTCTCATAGGTTGTTAATTCCCTGTCATTGTTACCCAGTAAAACACTTAAAATTTGCATTTGTCCCTTTGATGAAAGCTATTTATCCAATTTTTTGAGGATTAGAGCATTGAGTCAAGAATAAAGTTGGTAAATATGAGTGCCTTGTGCTCCAAGTGCCTTACTAAAGCCTACATTTAACAATATGTACTTGACTTTCATTTACTGATAACATCTTATTAGTTTATTCCAAAACTGAACTTAGTTTTATTTACCTAGGCATCTTTGTTTAGTGTTTTTCCTAAATTTATTGATAGATACATGTTACAGTTGTATTTAACTTTTACCCTCTCTCAAATAACCCGATTCTATTATTTGAAAACCCAAGACCCTTGAGAATAAGTCCACAATTTTCCTCCCCAATAATAATCTAATTCAGTTCTTATGTAGCATAGTAATCATGATATTCAGCCCCTCCTCCACTATACAGAATGGCAGGGTTTGGGCTATCCAGTATAGACCAAAAATGTGCTCCCAGGTATGGACATAGTTGGTTTTGTCTAACATGTCTAGGCATATTTGTCTAGTATTCTTTATCAGTTTATTCATAGCTGCATGGTTACATTTTTACCCACCCTTTTCAACCCCATTTCAAATATCTTGATTCTATTAATTTAAAAATCTGAGTCCTTGGGCAATACAAATCCACATAAGAAAGCCAACTACATGTTTCTACATGTAGTACTTATGTGCTTACCCAAGTACTTACAGGAACAGGAGTGTGATATACTTTTCAAGCACAAAAACTGGAATTTAAGATATCAAAGTTAGAAAGATGACAAGTGGAAAGACTGCAGTAGGCTTCTCCTTGCCTGGGCCTGCCATTAAATTTACTCTGTCCATTTCAAAAGTAACGAGCTATCTGCCACAAGATAGAGTCAGAGATCTCTGCAGTCACAGGACACCAAGCAGAAAAGCACAGTCTTAAGTCTGTGTTCTCCACCACAGAGGGAGCTTAAGCCCAGCCGCAGGGTTCCCAAATGTTCCCCCTAATGATTATTCCTAAAGAAAATATTAAGTTGGGAAATGTGTTTTAATCTACATTCCTTTGCCTACTTGCAGAAAGAACAGCAGTGGAAAGTTAAGCAGACTAAATTTTGCCTTTCCTAGAATTTCTGTGTTTTGTGGCCCAAATTCTGTTTAGAGTCCTGAGTCTCAGAGTTATGGGAGCAGGTCCACATGTTAGTTTATAATATATTGTTTCTATACAAAGAATAAAATACCATAAAATGCCCCAAGTATTCCTGTCTGTCCCTGTGGAGAATGATTCCATTATACTAAAGTCAAAGTGAAATAAAGTGAAATATAGCAGAGTCTAGGAGAAGGTAGTGTTTGCTTGAGGTGGGGGTTCAGAACTTTCCTGATTGATTAAATCCACACTAATCACTCCCCTTAGGTTACTGGGACTCAAAACCCCCCCAGAGATAAGGGATCTGACTGACTTTCTGAGAATAATCATAGAAAACTTGATACTTTCTAATCACTTCTGTCAGGTGAAGTACCATGAACATGGAACTTACTCAGTTTCTCATCCCTCCTGCTAACTACAGTCTGGCTAATAATTCATATGCCACCTGGTGGTTAAACTTCTATCTAAAATTTTGATGGCATAATTAAATGTAATCCCTTCATATATACATTATCTTAGTTTCTTCCTAGATAAATTCCCCGGTGATTTCAGACTCCCTGGAGATGGTGACATTTATTTTTGGCCCCAGTTTCTCTGTTCTCTGAAATTAATGTTATCCACCACTTTTTCCTCTCAACTTCAACAAATATTTGCTAAACATGTACAACAGTTTTAAAAATATTATTTGGTGACATTGCTACATGATTTTTAAGGTTACTGTTTAATAAATTCATTTAGACATTCAGATGCATTCCCTTCATATTATTTTTCTTTTATTGGATTATATAATTTTGTAAACATTTATTCCATAAAAGTCATGAGTAAATGTTTTTTTTCACTATTTTTAACAAATGGGAAGAGGGAAGATTTGCTGTTAATAGGAAGGAGAGAAGGAAGGAAAGCTGACTGACCTGTATAAATGGTAATGCTGTTGTGTTATAAGAAATGAGGAAGGGGATGGTTTTAGAAAAACCTGGAAAGATTTGTATGAACTGATATAAAAAGAAGTGAGCGCAACTAGAAGAATTTCTATATATTATTCTATATATTATTTCTATAATAACAGCAATTCTATACTATAAAGACAACAATACTAAAAAGACAAACAACTTTGAAAGAATTGGGAACTCTTATCAATACAATGGACCCATAGTTCTAGAGGATCATGATGAAACATGTTATCCACCTCCAGATAGAGAACTGATAGACTGAAGCATATTTTTGGGACATGGATAAAGCAGGTATTTGTTTTGCTTGATGATAGACAGGTGTGTGTGTGTGTGTGTGTAGAATATATGTTCTATACACACACACACACACACACACACACACACACACATTACTTAAGTGGCATAGTGGATAGAGCACCAGATCTGGAGTCAGGAAGATCTGAGTTCAAATTTGGCCATAGTCACTTACTAGCTATGTGACCCTGGGCAAGTCACTTAACCCTGTTTTCTTTAGATTCTTCATCTATAAAGTGCACTAGAGAAGAACATGGAAAATTACTTGAGTGTCTCTGCCAAAAAAAAAACCCAAAAGGGTCATGAAGAGTTGGAAACAACTGAACTGAAAGAATACCAGCTGTTGTATGAAATTTTGCGTTTCTCATAACTAAAAGTATTCAAGTAGAGACTGTGTGTTCCTGGAATGTGCATTTCACCTCATCCCTAGGGCGATGGATGCTTTGTGTGCAAAAACAGTACTCCATCCTATCCTGTGATCTGTGGAATCCCAGATGTCTTGGGCTAGTGAGGCATTAGTGAAGATGCCTCATGCTGTGAACTTCTGTCCAAGGTGTCACTAGCAGCATGGACATCTTCACACAAAGATCACTATGACAATCTCTGCTCTGAGATATCTGCAGTTTCTCCTACCCCTACCCAGTGACTGGCCTTTCATTCCCTATTGATTATACACAAGGAGGAGCTTCCTTGGGTGGCTTTTTCTTTCTGCAGTCAAAGGTGGTTCTAGCTAAGAAACAGCTAAATGAAAAGCTCAAAATCCAGGCCCAGGAGGAGAATGAGAGATGTCAGATGCCCAAAATATAATTGCCCATCCTTCCCTATCTTTGTTTCAGTGTAAATAATTTATAGCTCCATAATAAATATCTTTTCTGCAAAAAAAAAGTTTTGCTGGAAATTTGTTTTCGTTTATTAATTTATTTTTAGTTTTCAGCATTCCCTTCCACAAGATTTTGAGTTCCAGATTTTCTCCCCTCCCCCCACCCCAAGATGGTGTGCATTCTGATTATCCTACCCCTTCTCCCAATCTGTGCTCCCTGTTATCTCACACACACACACACACACACACACACACACACACACACACACACACCTGCTCTTATCCCCATCCCTTCTATTTTCCTGTATGACAAGATAGATACCTCATGGCCTATGTATCTTATTTTCCAGCTGTGTATAAAACAAATTTTAACATTGCTTTTTAAAACTTTGAGTTCCAAATTCTCTTCCTTCCTCCCCACGTACCCTCCTTGAGAAGGCAAGCAATTCGATATAGGTTATACATGTGTAGTCATGCAAAACACTTCCATAACAGACATGTTGTGAAAGACTATATTTTCTTCCATCCTACTCTTCCCCCATTTATTCTATTCTCTCCTTTCACCCTGTCCCTCCTCAAGTGTTTGCTTCTGATTTCCCCCTCCCCCAATTTGCCCTCCCTTCTATCATCCCCCTCTCTCATATCCCCTTTCCCCCTACTTTCATGTAGGGTAAGATAGATTTTCATACCCAATTGAATGTGTATGTTATTCCCTCCGTAAGTCAAATCTGATGAGAGGAAGGTTCACTCATTCCCTATCACCTGCCTTCTCTTCCCCTCTACTGTAAAAGTTTTTTCTTCTGCAAAAAAAAAATTTTTTTTAATGTATCCTTAGAAAGAACATCCTTGATATAGCTAGAAATTCTAATATCTGCTTTTTCACTGTATCTAGTGTCTCTCACACTTCTCCTCTCCTTCTCTAATAGGGTTACTGTCTGGGGCTAAGTTGTTATTATTTTCTCAAACTCCCGGTATATAAAATAGACCAAAAAGCATAATCTATTTTAAAGTGGCACAACAGCTAGGCAGGGTTGTAGATAGAGTGCCAGGCCTGGAGTCAGGAAGACCTGAGTTCAAATTTGGCCTCAGTTCTAGCTTGTTGACACTGGGCAAGTCACTTAACCCAGTTGGCTTTAGTTTCTACATCTGTAAAATGAGCTATAGAGGGAAATGGCAAACCACAAAGATACTGATCTCTACCAAGAAAATCTAAAATGGGTTTGGACACAACTAAATGACTGAACAACAACAAGAAAATTTTAAAGTGGAAACAATCTTATTGTTAAAGTTAAAATCTAGTTAATGGAACAGGAGAATGCTATGTTCTTAGATATCTGGAGTTCAGCCCAGCACTTAACAAAGTTAAACTCCAATATGCTACACTGCCTTCTTAATAATTACTCACATTTTTTCAAAGTTTGCACGTTGCTTTCAGCTAGAATTTGTCTAGTTTCATAAAGTCTCAGAATCAGAAAGGATGTCAGAGGTTTGGCTGCTCTGACCCTGACTTAAATTATAAGTTCTTTCTCTAACAATCCCAAGTATTTATTCAGCCAGTGCTTTAACATATCCAATGACAAGGAGCCCACTACCCTCCAAAAACATCCTGCCCTTTTTCTAATTGTTTGGAAGTTTTTTGTTTTGTTTTTATGTGGAGTTGAAACCTATCTCCATGTAGCTTCCATTCATTGGTCCTTTTGGGGACTTCCTAGACCTTGCCAACTAGGAAAAATTTCATATTACAGTCCTTCAGATAGTTGAAGAGAAAGATTATGTTCCCTTAAGTTTTTTCCTTTACTAGCCAGAATCATATCACAATAGCAGTGCTGCTTGTTGCTTCAGCCACTCTCCGGAAGATTAAATTCTCATGAAGGGAAGTAAAAAAATCCATAAATTGGTTTCAACAGAAAGAGACCTTCAACAAATATCTGGATGGTTGAAGTCCCCTATCATAATTATATCCTGGGATGGTGTCAGCTTTATGATCTTGGTCAAGAACTCATCCAGTTCTTCCAGCTTAGTGCCTCTATTTCTCCCTACTTTGCTTTTTTCCCAAGTTCTCTGCACTATGTACATGGGTGTCCACACATTTGGATATCCTCTTGATGGACAATGTTGCTCTGCCTCCCCTTCTTCCATTGCTATAGTCATAGTCAGCAAGTCCCATCCCACAAAACCTCAGTGATACCTATGAGATTTTATCATGTGTTAAAATATTTAGTTCAATTTATTTTTTGCATAGTCTGCCTTTTTGTACAGGTTTTCTCTCTTTCCCTTCCTTTCTTGCACTTCTTACACTAATCAGCTATGTGACTTTGTACAAGTCATTTTCAACCCTTATGGCTTTCAGTTTCCACTTCTGTAAAATGATTTTAGGCCATATGACTTTCTTTCACCTATATAAATCTCTTCCAACTCTCAAATTCTAGAATTCTATGAAGCAAAAGTTAGTTTGACATTGAGAAGGAGCTGAATCCTGTTTGTAAACGATGGCCCCGTTACTGAAGTTTTCAACTCAAATGAACTATGTTCAACTTGAAGGAGTCTAACAAATTTCTTATCTCTATGGCTTGTTTTCCTCTGACCCATGGTTTCCTCCCTGAGAATATGAGAGTTTAGTTCATTTTGCCTCTCCTCTTGGAATATTAGAACTTGATTTATATCACTCCAAGGGCACTTAGCTCCTATGCATGTACTCAAGTTAACAAAACGATGAATATAGGACAGGTTTTATTTAACCCAACCCAGAACAAGTACTTACATTGAAGCTCACAAATAGCTAAAATACCCTTCCTCTTTGGTGGGCCTCCACCTTCCCCAGAAATCTATATAATCCTCTATATTTATGGTTCTTATACTATAGATGTAGCCCACCTCTTCCTCTTCCCAAAAGAGTATAAAATCCAGAATTGCTATGGAGTTCAAAAACCTCCCACTGGTAGGTTTCACCTTCTGTTAGTACTTACACAGTTCAAGTGATACATGGTACCAGTCAAAGGCTAGGTACAAGTTGATCCTCTACACATAGATTCCTGCTCTGCCAGCCTTCCTTGACCTTACTGTCACTGCCTAGTGAATATTCCTCTTATTGTTCCACATCTCTCACTCCCTGGTGGTCTACGTCTCCATCTGGTTTTGATTCTTCCTATTCTGGGAGACCATATAGTTGCTGCCTCAGTTTGTTAACTTATTTATATATCTAATTTCAAAAGTAATGTGTGGACTCATCTTTGACTTTCACAGCATTTATTAGGGTCTCCAAAATGCATGTGTATATTTCCATATGTATGAAAATTTAGGTATGTATACATGTACATATCAGCTTACAATAAAACAAACATTTGCAGTGTTGGAAGGGTACCACATTTTAAATTGAGTGCTCTTGCATCTGGGCCAAGAATTCCTACACAGCCATACTAGACTCCAATTTGCCTGTCCCTAGTGGTACAGTCAGCTTTGTATTGGCTGGGATTCAAGGCCTGGCATTGCACAGGCCAGGAACTCCTGGCAAACACTGGAAGTAGGCCACGATAGAGTTAAGTTTTTATAGCCCTCCCGAAGGCAATGGAACCACCCAGTTGGTCCTTTCAAAATTTGTGGTTTCAAATATTTGTTGACATAGTGCAACCTGTTCTTATAGAATACCTTTATTAAGGTCCTGCAGGCCAATCAACTCCCAGCAATAGACTCTGGCTGGGAATCAGTAGCAAAAGAGTGTGTTTAATAACCCAGTGTGTTTTTATCCATGACCAAGTTAGTTTACCTATTCCTCCCCTAAGTCCTAGTATATGTCTGACTCAATTCTCCTTTGGCCTGTGTCACCACCTGGTGGTTTTCCAGTGCATGAGGTTTGGTGGAAGTCCCCATGGCTGCATTGGCCTCTTTCCTTTGTGTGGAGCCCTTCTTCAAGTTTTTCTGTCCTCTCCCCATCCTTGCTTTTTCCTTTTCAAGATAATTCCCAACATTTTCACTGCATTAGCAATATGGTATTAACTCATTCATCCTCATTTAAAAATTGAAGCTTGAGTAAATGCAAGAACAAAGAACTCCATTACCAGTTCAGCAAGCACTCTGAAAGATGAGTTCACACCTTTCATGGACAATCTAAAGGGAGCTGGGGTGCCTCCTGGTTATGTATCAGAACTCCACTGGCTTCATTTTTTAAAGCCATCTTACCTGCAATTTGCTATATTAATACCCTCCTCCCACCTTTTTACCCCACAGAGCTAATTTGTATTAACAAAACTTAGTAAAAGTTTTGTTAAACTCAAAATGACACATTCATTTTGGTCCAGTGGAAAGAATACAGCTCTGAGATTAGAGAAACTGGGTTCAAATCTCCCTCTCTGAGGTTTATTACCTCAAGTCATTTATCTTTCCTGAGACTCAGATTCCTCATCTGTTAAATGAGAAGGTTGTATTGACAGTTTCAAAGATTCTTCAGGTTTGTTTTTTTTTTAAGCAATCGGGGTTAAGTAACTTGCTCAAGGTTACCCGGCCAGTTATTTTTGTGTGGGTGCTGAATATCTGAGGCCGGAACCGATCCCGAGGTCTTCCAATGCTGGGGCCAGAACTCTTACTCACTGCACCACCTGGCCATCCTTGATTCTTCAGTTCTAAACCTATGATTGTGTAACCTGCTGTTCTGTTCTGTGCTTTAACCAAGTCACAGTTTTTACCATGTAGGATCCCATTGATTGGCTAGCCAATGTATGGAAAGGTCTCAACTGTATTTTAACCAAATAATTATATGCTTTCACTATTTTTAAAACTGATGAAAGACCTTAGGTAATGGGAATCTTTATTGTATCTATTATTTTTCCACTAATAAGCCTCATGAAATGTGTATAGCAAAGAATTTCATCCATAGGGATCAGTCAATATTAAAAACCCCAAATCTAATTTTAATACTTAAACCACCACTGATTGCTGTCAACACTTAAGCATCACATCTCTGAGGTAATCTTCAAATAAATGCAAACTGTCCACTGGGGAAATTATATCTTATTCCAAGGTCTTCATCTCCTCGTTATCTAAGCAAAATGTAGTTAACCAAAATTTCCCTTTTAGGTATAGACAAGTCTCAGACAGAAACAAGTTTTACTTAAGCCTAAGTCCATCCAACCTTCAGTAGAGAGTAAGAAACAAATTCTACCTGCAGACCTTGGTTCTCTTCCTTGCTTAATTAACAAGTGTCTTAAGATAAGCATGCAATTTGCAAGGGCCATATCAACATGACAGCAAATAGTGGAGATTTAACATGATTAATTAATGGAATAATTAAGTTGTTCTCACTAGAAACCAATCCAGATTTTCCATTTTGATTCTTTGCTTGGAATGTACTTTTTCCTCACCTCTCACTCTTGGTGTCCCTAATTCAAGGAATAAGCTTAAATGCCATCTCCTGAATAAGACCTTTCTTGGTCCCACTTTCTCCTCCTCAGATCCCCATTTAGTGTTTAACCTCTCAAAAATTACTTATTTACCTGGCATATCATTTTTATTTATCTGTTTGTGTTTACATTGTTTTCCCTTACCAAAACAAAGACTGCCAAGGACCATTTCATTTTTGTCTTTGTATTATTTGTCTTTGCATAATGCTTTGGCATATGTGTGTGTATGTATGTATGTATAGTGTGTTCTTACTGAATACATGTTGAACTGAAAAAAAAAGTAATCACAACCCAAGGCCCATGTATTCCAGCAACTAATGTAATCCAAATTAACAGAGGAAATTCATTCCAGAACTATATAGTACCTCTTGGTCTTAGCACCATCTTGCTGAAATGGAAGAAGGAGGAGAATGCTCAGGTCAAAGCATAAGAGGAAAGAGATGAGATAGAGGTCAAAATATCCTGGCTGTGCTGACTACAAATGCAATGGGAACAGAGACATGGAATGCCTTACTGTCACTGCCTAGTGAGTGTTCCTCTTACTGTTCCACATCTCTCACTCCCTGGTGGTCAGACCCCTGTTTACACCTGGCAAGTCACCCTAACAGGCATGTACCAGCTCTCCCACTGATCCAGAACTCTGATCTCTACTGTCTAATATAGGATTTTTTCTACCATTCACATCCTACTTGTCAAATAATATTCCATCTTTTAATCAACCTTCCTGAAATCAATCTGCTTACTTATGTGCCATCCACGATTCTCTTGACATTCCAGACTGAGCATTTTCTGTTTCTACTCGGCCATCTTGATTCCACCCAGACTGAGCATTTTCTTTGTGGTTTAGTATAGTGGTGTTATAATGAATCATTTTACCTTTTGGGTTAGAAAAAAAAAAACACTTTAATTAAAAAAAATACCAAACCTTAATTACAACAGCTACTCTTCAATATTTCTCATCCCATAGTCTTATAGTTTCATAGGATATAAGGTTTAGAATTGCAATGGACCTCAGTCCACCTAGTCTAACTCCTCATCCTATAAGAGAATAACTCAAGGCCTAGTGACCTGTGCAAAGCCAAAGAGAAAAGTGGTAAGTCTGAGATCTGAACCTGGGTCTTCTGACGCTAATCCCATACTCTTAACACTGACATAAAGAAGAAACCCAACACTAAAATAATATATATTCATTTTCCTTTCCTTTCCCTACTTCCTTATCACCAAGTTGTAAATAGAGTTGGGGAGACTAAAGATAAAGGGGGAAAAAGTATTTTGACTACCTAACTTAAAATGAGTGTGACCTTCCCAGGAATCGTATGACAGTCTTTCTGCCACCTTTTTATTAACTCTCTCTCTCTAAGTCTCAGTTTCCTCATCTGTGAAATGGGATTGATAATATTTTTAATATAATAGAGTTGTTGTGAGAATCAAATGAGATAACAGTCCAACAGACCAGGGGAGCTCCCTGATCACCTCTGTAACAAAGTGCTTTGTAAATTGTAAAGTGCTAAAGAAATGTTAGAGACTGCTATTACTCCTAACACCCTTATTTCCCAATGCTCTCCTCTCTCTCTCTGTCTCTCTCTCATTCTGTCTCTCTCCTCTCTCTCTTACACACACACACACACACACACACACACACACACACACACACACACCCTACCTTTAATTCTGAAGTTCCCACTGGATTACTGTAAATCTATTAGAGATTCAACTCTGCCAATGAAGGACCAGTCTTAGGCGCACATATGATTGTTTAATGAATCTGCTTTTCTGAGCATGAATGATGGAGGCTCCTGCTCTCCCCTTTAGAGCAGTTGTTTTAGAACTGTTTCCTGTCTGCTCACCCTGTGGCAAATGCTTCTGAGTCAGAACTGAGTATGCATACAGAAGGCTACAGTGACTTGACCTTATTCTCTTTCCAGCCTTAGTGTGTTTGATTGAGGAGATAGTAACTGCTTAAGCCTTTGAGTGGGGTGGCTCACACAGTAATCCCTATTACTAAAGAGGCTAGGGAGGTAGATAGCTTGTGCTTGGGAATCCTTAGCTGTAGTAGTCTGAAATAAGGCTGGCACCAATAAGGTCAGCCCCTGTGAGCCCAGGGTCACCAGGCTGCCTAAAGAGGCCAATAGCATTCTAGATTAGAAACAAAGGAGGAGGTGGGGTGGAGTCAAGTAGAAGCAGGACCTCCCCACTGTTCCAGCTTCCACCTTCCACAAGCCATGTAAAAAGGGGACTCTGAACAAACTTTGGAGCTGCAGAACCCACAAAATGACACAGAGAAGCTAACCTCCTGCTGAGGACAGCTCAGCAGGCTGGCAGGAATCGGCCAGTACAGTGCTCTGGGAGCAGCGCCCAGCCCCACACTAAGGCTTTAGCTCCAGGGTGGGTCTGACTAGCCTCTGGCCAGAGGGACTCCAGATCAGCAGCACCTGTGGCCTTTCCCAGATTTATCAACACATAGATGCGAAGGACAAAGTGAGAGGTCAGTGCAGCCTGGACTTTGGGACCCAATAAGTGGGAGTGCATGGCTTTTGCCCCCCGGGCAAGCCAGCCAGTGCCACATGGCAGCTTTAGCTTCTGGCCTGCAGAGTATAGGGGGAACAAGCACCAGAAACCTGCTTGGATCTGGATTGCAGTCTAGGGTGGAGGTCCTGGGGTGTGTGTCCAGCTTGCCAGAGCGTGTGGAGACCTCAGAGAGGGCACCCAGCTAATACCTCCAGCAGCTGAAAAAAACCCCAGAATTTGAGACGAAAGCTCCTCTGTCTGGTGGCAGAGCCCTGTGGCAAAAAGCCCAGGGGTAAAGTGACTGAGGGGCAACATGACCAGGCAAAGGAAACAAAGCAGACAGAAGATTCCAACATTAGACTCCTATTTTGGGAACAAAAAGGAGCAAAGCATGGAACAGGAGGAAGACAGCGAAGTCAGAACTCCTGCACCAAAAGCTTCCAAGAAAAATACAAGCTGGTTACAGGCCATAGAGGACCATAAGAAGCAGATAAGAGAAGTGGAGGAAAAATTGGGAAGAGAAATGAGAATGATGCAAGAAAATTACAAAATGATAGTCAACAGCCTGACTGAGGAAAATAACACCTTAAAAAACAGACTAACTCAAATGGCAAAAGAGGTTCAAAAAGGCAATGAGGAGAAGAATGCCTTAAAAAACCGAATTTGCCAGATGGAAAAAGAATCTCAAAAGCTCAATGAGGAGAATCATTGCTTCAGAATTAGATTGGAGTAAATGGAACCTAATGACTTTATGAGAAATCAAGATGCTGTTAAACCAATTCAAACAAACGAAAGAATAGAAGGCAATGTGAAATATCTCATGGGAAAAATCACTGACCTGGAAAATAGATCCAGGAGAGATAATTTAAAAATTATTGGACTACCTGAAAGCCATGATCAAAGAAAGAACCTAGAAATCATCCTCCAAGAAATTCTCAAGGAAAACTGCCCTGATGTTTTAGAACCAGAGGGCAAAATAGAGGTTGAAAGAATCCACCAATCACCTCCTGAAAAAGATCGCAAAAAGAAAACTCCTAGGTATATTACAGCCAGGTTCCGAAATTCCCAGATCAAGGAGAGAATATTACAAGCAGCCAGGAAGAAAAAATTTGAATATTGTGGAAACACAATCAGGATAACCCAGGATCTGGCAGTTGCTACACTGAGGGATCGAAGGGCTTGGAATATGATATTCCAGAGGTCAAAGGAGCTGGGATTAAAACCAAGAGTCACCTACCCAGCAAAACTAAGTATCATGTTTCAAGGGAAAATATGGTCATTCAGTGGAATAGAGGACTTTCAAGCATTCTTGCTGAAAAAAACCAGAGTTGAATAGAAAACTTGACATTCAGATACAAGAAGCAAGAGAAGCATGAGAAGGGGCGGCCAGGTGGCTCAGCGAGTAAGAACACCGGCTCCAGTGTCGGGATGACCTGGATCAAATCCGGGCTCAGATACTCAGCACCACACCCAGAAATAACTGGCCGTGTAACCTTGAGCAAGTTACTTAACCCC
The DNA here is from genome assembly GCF_028583685.1 of Petaurus breviceps papuanus. Taxonomy (NCBI): domain Eukaryota; kingdom Metazoa; phylum Chordata; class Mammalia; order Diprotodontia; family Petauridae; genus Petaurus; species Petaurus breviceps. The sequence goes on along the minus strand of NW_027186645.1, from coordinate 14,618,880 downwards.
GATTGCTTTAAAAAAAAGAGAGAGAAGCATGAGAACGTAAACAGGGAAAAGAAATCATAAGGAACTTATCAAAGTTGAACTATTAACATTCCTACATGGAAAAACTGTAACTTATGAATTGAAAATGAAATGAAAAATTGTAACTTATGAAACTTTTCTCAGTAGTTGAAGGGAATAGAAATATATGTAGGTGTGTGTGTGTGTCTATATATGAGGGTATATGGGCATATGAATACATATGTGAATGTGTGTATATATGTTTACAGGTCTACATAGATAGAGGGCACAGGACCAATTTAACAGGAAGGGATGATACTTAAAAGGTTAAATTAAGAGGTGAGAGAGGAAAATAATGAGAGGAGATGGGGAGTGACAGAATGGTGGGGTAAACTATCTCATATAGAAGAGGCAAGGGAAAATGGTTACAATGGAGGGGAAGAATAGGAAGGCAAAAGGGAATGGGTCAACCTTATTCCCATTGAATTTGGCTTGAGGAAGGAATGAAATACACACTAAATAGGGTATCTCACCCTCCAGGAGAGTAGGGGGGGAAGGGGATGAGAGGGGGGATGATGGAAGGGAGGGCAGGCTGGGGGAGGAGGGAAGGTGGAAGCACTCACTTTTGAAAAGGGACGGGATCAAAGTAGAGAATAGAACAAGTGGGAGGTGGGATAGGAGGGAGGGAAATATAGTCAGTCTTTTACAATATATCTACTATGTTATTGTTTTGCATTAGCCACACATGTACAACCTATACTGAACTTCTTCTCTTCCCAGTAAGGGTGGGTGACAAGGGAGGAAGGGAATGAATCTGGAATTCAAAATTTTAAAATCAAATATTTATATATATATATATTTCCATGTAATTGGGAATTTAGATATGCAGGCACTGGGGCATAGAGATCCACTGGAAAAGTCAAAAGGGGTATGGGAGAGAGCAGATTGGAGGAGGGGATATCCTGTGGGACTGCTATTTTGGGGCAGTGGGTAGGGGAAAAACGGGGAGAAAATTTGTAACTCAAAATCTGGCAGAAATGAATGATGTAAATCAGAATTAATAAAGCATTTGAAAAAAAATAAAATAAATAAAAAATTTTTTAAAAGGAACAGAGGTGAAAACTTCTGTCTCAGTCCATAGAATTGAGCCTATGGGTGGTCACTGCATTTTTAGCCTGGTCAAGATAGGGAAACTAAGTCCAACCTACCCCTTCCCTCCCCTCCTAATAAATAACCCTTTGTTTGGGTAGGGAAGTCACAGCAAGGATGGCAGCAGTGTTGTTGTCAGCTGCTTATTTCCCTACTTACCAGGTTAATGTGTGATCCACGAATACATGGTGCCTCAGTTCTTTGCCTCTTTAATGTCCTTTTCTGCTCTTAGGTGAAGGATTGTTAGAAATAGTTACAACCTTTGAAATGCTGAAACTTTGAAAGATTGAAGAGGTGCTTGCTCAGCAGGACATATACTAAAACTGGAATGATACAGAGATATTAGCATGGCCCTTGTGTGAGGATAATACACAAATTTGTGAAGTGTTCCTTATTTTTGAAATTAAGGAGGTAAATAGACATTTTTTTGGAGGGGGGAAGGTAGGGCAATTAGGGTTACTTGCCCAGGGTCACACAGCTACTTTTTTGTGCTAAGTGTCTGAGGCCGGATTTGAACTCAGGTCTTCCTGACTCCAGGGCAGGTGCTCTATTCACTGTGCCACCTAGTCTTCCTGGTAAATAGAATTTTAGAAAAACTAGATGTGATAGTCATCTGGAGAAAATTGAATGGGGATAGAAAGGAATATACCTTTTTCTCAGTGGTGTATGGCACCTACACAAAAATCAACCATGTGTCGGGAGATAAAAACCTCACAAGCAAATGCAGAAAGACATTAATATTAAATTCATCCTCAGATTATGATGCAATAAAAATTATATGTAATAAAGGGCCATGGAAAGACAGATTAAAAATTAGTTAGAAACAAAATTATCTAATCCTAAAGAATGAGTGGGTCAAACAACAAATCATAGAAACAATCAATAATTTCATCAAAGAGAATGACAATAATGAGACAACATTCCAAATTTATGGGATACAGCCAAAGCAGTTCTTAGGGGAAATTGTATATCTCTAAATACTTACATAAGTAAAGTAGAGAAAGAGAAGATCAGTGAATTGAACATGCAATTTAAAAAATCTGGAAAAATAAATTTAAAATCCCTGATTACATCACATATTAGAAATTCTTAAAATCAAAGGAAATTAACAAAATTGAAAGAAAAAAACTATTGAATAATAAAACTAGGAGCTGACTTTATTAAAAAAAAACCAATAAAGTAGATAAATCTTTTTTTTAATTTTATTTAAAAAAGAGAAAAGAAAAAATAAAAAAGAAAGAAGAAAACCAAATTACCAGTATCAAAAATGAAATGGATGAATTCACCACCATTGAAGAGGAAATTAAAACAATAATTAACTATTTTGCCAAACTCTATTCCAATAAATCTGACAGTCTAAATGAAATGGATAAATATTTCCAAAAATACAAATTGCCCAGATTAACAGAAGAGGAAATAAAATATTTAACCCCATTTTAGAAAAAGAAATCGAACAAGTCATTCATGACCTTCCTAAGGAAATAATCTCCAGGGACAGATGGATTTGCAAGTCAATTCTGCCAAACATTTAAAGAATAATTAATTCTAATACTATGTAAACTATTTGGATAAATAGGCGAAGTACTCCTACTAAATTCCTTTTATGACACAATATGGTGCTGGAAGAGTCAAAACAGTGAAAGAAAAGCCACCTCCAATATCTGTAAAATATGACTCTAAACACATTTTAGAGCTACAGAACCCACAAAGTGACAGAAACAAATCTCCCACTGAAGGCAGCCAGGCAGCCAACAGGAAGGGTCTATCGCACCAAACTGGGAGCCAAGGGCAGTCCTGCTTGAGCCGTGTGTGCCCAGACCCAGGGTGTCCCCAGCCAGCGGCACATACAGGCCAGAGAAGACTTCAACTTCTCAACTCATAAATGCCAAAGAGAAAGTAAAAGGACAGTGGGGAACCCTGTTGATCTAGGGTGAGAGAAGAGCAGGGTCCAGCCCTTGCCCCCTGGGCAAGAAGTAGCAGCATGACAGCTGCAACTGTTGTCCTGTGGCTGCCACCTGATCTCCTGGCCTGCAGATCATAGGGGGACCAAGTGACTATTCAGAGGGTAATCACTCTTGCTTTGACTTGCTTGGATCTGGGTTGCAGTTTTGGGTGGTGGTCCTTGGGTGAGGAACAAGGTGCCAGAGCTTGTGGTGGCTGTAGAGAGGGTGCCCTCCTCATAACTCTGACGTTTGTGAAAACTCCAGAAATTTGAGACACAGTTCTCTCAACTCTGGAAACAGAGTTAGACCATGGCAAAGAGCTTAAAAGTCAAGTAATTGACTGGCAAGATGAGTAAGCAGAGGAAGCACAATCAGATCACAGAATCCTTTTTTGGGGGACAAAAAGGATCAAAACATGGAACCAGAAGAAGACAACAAAGTCAAAATTCCTGCATCAAAAGCTTCCAAGAAAAATGTGAATTGGTTACAGGCCATGGAGGAGCTCAAGAAAGATTTTGAAAATCAAGTGAGAGAAGTAGATGAAAAATTGGAAAGAGAAATGAGAATGATGCAAGAAAATCATGAAAAGAGAGTCAACAGCCTGATTGAAGAAAATAACACCTTAAAAAATAGACTAACTCAGGGCGGCCAGGTAGCACAACAAGTAAGAGCACCGGCTCCAGTGTTGAGAAGATCTGGAGATCGAATCCCAGGCTCAGACACTTAGCACCCACCCAGAAACACCTGGCCATGTAACCTTGAACAAGTTACTTAACCCCAATTGTTTAGGGGAGGTCAGGTGGCTCAGCGAGTAAGAGCATTGGCTCCAGTGTCGGGATGACCTGGATCAAATCCGGGCTCAGATACTCAGCACCACACCCAGAAATAACTGGCCGTGTAACCTTGAGCAAGTTACTTAACCCCGATTGCTTTAAAAAAAAAAAAAATAGACTAACTCAAATGGCAAAACATGCTCAAAAAGCCAGTGAGGAGAAGAATGCCTTAAAAAGCCAAATTGGCCAGATGGAAAAGGAATTTCAAAAACTCACTGAAGAAAATAATTCCTTCAAAATTAGATTGGAGCAAATGGAAGCTAATGACTTTACGAGAAATCAAGATACTATTAAACAGATCCAAACAAATGAAAAAATAGAAGGCAATGTGAAATATCTCACTGGAAAAACCACTGCCTTGGGAAATAGATCCAAGAGAGATAATTTAAAAATTATTGGACTAACTGAAACAATTATTTAAAAAAGAGCCTAGAAATCATCTTCAAGAAATTCTCAAGGAAAATTGCCCTGATATTCTAGAACCAGATGACAAAATAGAAATTGAAAGAATTCACCAATCACCTCTTTTAAAAGATCCCCAAAAGAAAACTCCTAGGAATATCATAGCCAAATTCCAGAGTTCCCAGGTCAAGGAGAAAATATCATAAGCTGTCAGGAAGAAACAATCTGAGTATTGTGGAAACACAATCAGGATAACACAAGATCTAGCATCTTCTACATTAAGGTATCAGAGGGCTTGGAATATGATATTCCAGAGGTCAAAGGAGCTAGGATTAAAACCAAGAATCACCTATCCAGCAAAACTGAGTATAGTGCTTCAGGGGAAAATATGGTCATTCAGTGAAATAGAGGACTTTCTTGATAAAAAAAAAAAACAGAGCTGAACAGAAAATTTGACTTTCAAATACAAGAGGTAAGAGAAGCATGAGAAGGTAAACAGGAAAAAGAAATCATAAAGAACTTATTAAAGTTGAACTATTTATATTCCTACATGGAAAAACTAATTATAATTCATGAGACTTTTCTCAGTATGATGATAGTTGAAGGGAATATAAATGTATATATATACACCCACATACATATATATGTATAGAAGGGTATAAGTGTGTATAAATATATATATATATATATATATATATATATATATATGAGTACGTGCATATGCATGTACATACATACATAGACAGAGGGCACAGCATTAGTTGAATAGGAAGGGACAATATCTAAAAAATAAAATTAAGGGGTGAGAGAGGAATATATTGGTAGAAGGAGAAAGAGAGAGATAGAATAGTGTAAGTTATATAAAAGAGGTAAAAGAAAACTGTTACAATGGAAAGGAAGAGCAGGAAGGTGAAAGGGAATGTGTCAACCTTACTCTCATTGAATTTGGCTTAAAGAGGGAATAACATACACACTCAATTGGGTATCTTACCTTACAGGAAAGTAGGGGGAAAAGGGATAAGAGGGGGGATGATAGAAGGGAGGGCAGATGGGGGGAGAGGGTAGTTAGAAGCAAACACTTTTGAAAAAGGACAGGGTCAAAGGAGAAAATAGAATAAGTGGGGGGTGGGATAGGATGGAGAGAAATATAGTTAGTCTCTCACAATATAACTACTATGAAAACATTTTGCATAACTATACATGTACAACCTATATTGAATTGCTTATCTTCCCAGTGGGGATGGTTGAGGAGGGAAGAAGGGAAAGAATCTGGAAATCAAAGTTTTAAAAACAAATGTTAAAAAAATTGTTTTTTACATGCAACTGGGAAATAAGATATACAGGCACTGGGGTATAGAAATCCATCTTGCCCTACTAGGAAGTTAGGGGGGTGATGCAGGAGAATGTAAGAGAGAACAGATTGGGGGAAGGAGTATTCAGTAGGCTCTCTATCTTGGATTGAGGGTAGGGGAGAGACAGAGGGAAAATTTGTAACTCAAAATCTTATGGAAATGAATGTTGAAAACTAAAAGTAAATAAATAAAATATTTAATAAAATAAAGTGTTTCCAGGACATCCAGTTTGAAAAAAGAAAAAGAAAATTATAGACCAATTTCCCTGACTAATATTGATGCAAAATTTTAAATAAAATATTAGCAAAAAGATTACAGCAATTCTTCACCAGGATAATATACTATTGGGGGATTTACACCAGGAATGCAGCATTGATCCAATATTAGGAGAGCTTTTAGTAACAAAACTAACAGAAATCATATAATTATCTCAATAGATGCAGAAAAAGCTTTTGAGGAAGTACAGCACCCATTCTTTTTAAAACACTAGAAAGCATAGGAATAAATGGAGTTTTAAAACAATAAGGAGTATTTGTCTAAAACAATCAGCAGGCATATGTAATGGGGATAAACTAAAAACTTTCCCAGTATGATCAGGGGTGAAACAAGTATGCCAGTTATCACTATTATTCAATATTGTACTAGAAATGTTAGCTTTAGCAATAAGAGAAGAAAAAAATGGAAGGAATTCGAATAGGCAATGAGGAAACAAAACTATCGCTCTTTGCAGATGATATGATGGTATAGAGAATCCTGTAGAATCAACTAAAAACTACTTGAGATAATTAACAACTTTAGCAAAGTCAGAGGATTATAAAATAAACTCACAAAAATCATCAGCATTTCTGTATGTTACCAACAAAGCCCAGCAACAAGACATAGAAAGAAAAATAACATTTAAAAGAACTGTACACAATATAAAATATTTGGGAGTTTACCTACCAAGACAAACCCAGGAACTATATGAACACACTTATAAAACACTTCACACAGATAAAGTCAGATCTAAACAATTGGGAAAATACCAATTGCTTATGGGTAGGCCAAGCTAATATAATTAAACATGACAATTCTACTTAAATTGATTTACTTACTCAGTACCATACCACTCAAACTATCAAAAATATCAAAAAATTTCTATAGCTAGAAAAAATAATAACAAAATTCACCTGGAAGAAAAAAAGGTCAAGAATATCAAGAGAATTAAGGGGAAAGAAATGCAAAGGATGGTGGCCTAGCCATACCACATCTAAAACTATATTATAAAGCATCAGTCATCAAAACTATTCGGTACTGGATAAGAAACAGAGTGGTGGATCACTGGAATGGTTTAGTTATATAAGACACAGTGGTAAATGACTATAGGAATCTATGTTTGATAAACCCAATGATTCCAGCTTCTAGGACAAGAACTTACTATTTGACAAAAACTACTGGGAAAATTGGAAAATAGTGTGGTGGAAACCCTATGCCAAGATAAGGTTGAAATGGATACATGATTTAGACATAAAGGATGAAACCATAAGCAAATTTAGGAGAGCAAGGAATAGTTTACCTGTCAGGTTTATGAAGGCAGGGAGGAATTTATGACCAAACTAGAGATAGAGAACATTATGAAATGCAAAATGAAGAATTTTGATTACATTAAATTTAAGCAGTTTTCTCTGATAAAAGCCTCATTTCCAAAATATAAAGAGAAAAGAGTCACATATATAAGAATATAAGTCATTCTCCAATTGGTAAGTGGTCAAGGATATGAACAGGCAGTTTTCAGAGGAAGAAAATAAAGATATCTATAATCAGATGAAAAATATTCTAAATCACTATTGATTAGAGAAATGCAAATCAAAACAACTCTGAGGTACAATTTCACCTGTAAGATTGGCTAACATGATAAAACAAGAAAATTATAAGTGCTAGAGAAGATGTAGGAAAATTGGAACACTAATGCATTGTTGGTGGAGTTGTGAACTGATCCCACCATTCTGGAGTGCAATTTGGAACTATGCCCAAAGAGCTACAAAAATGTGTATACCCTTTGACCCGTCAATATCACTTCTAGGACTCTATCCCAAAGAGATCGTACAGGTGGCAAAAGGATCCGTATGTACAGAAATACTTATCATAGCTCTTTTTGTGGTGGCAAAGAATTGGAAATCAGGGGGATGCCCATCAATTGGGGAATGACTAAACAAGTTGTGGTATATGAATGTAATGGAATACTATTGTGCTATAAGAAACGAGGAGCAGACAGACTTCATAATAACCTGGAGAGACTTATCTAAATTAATAGAGTGAGGGGAGCAGAACCAGGAGAACATTGTACACAATTACAGATACATTGTATCTGTGATAGACTGGGCTTCTCTCAGCGATGCAAGGTTATAAGACAACTCCAAAAGAGACTCATGATGGAAAGGGCTATCCAAATCCAGAGAAAGAATTACAGAGTCTGAATGCAGATTGAAGCAAACTATTTGCTCTCTTTTTTGTTTTGTTTTGTTTCTTCTTTCTCATTGTTCATTCCATTGGATATGATTCTTCTTTACAACTTGACTATATTTAATGTGAAGATATTTGAAGAGCCTAAATTGGATTGCATTCTGCCATAGGGAAGGAAGGGGGAGGAGAGAAAAGGTGAGAAAATTTGGACCTCAAAAGCTTGTGGAACTGAATGTTGTAAACTCAAAGTAAATAAATTAAAAAAAAATGTTTTTAAGGTTTTGCACAAACAAAGCCAGTGCAACAAGATTAGAAGGAAAGCAGAAAGCTGGGAAGCAATTTTTATATCCAGTGTTTCTGATAAAGGCCTTATTTCTCAAATATATAGAGAACTGATTCAAATTTATAAGAATTCAAGTCATTCCCCAGTTAAAATGGTCAAAGGATATGAACAGGCAGTTTTCAAATAGAGAAATTAAAGCTATCTATAATATGAAAAAATGCTCTAAATCACTATTGATTAGAGATATTAAACAACTCTGAGGTACCACCTCACTCCCATCAGATTGGCTAATGTGACAGGAAAGGAAAATGACAAATATTGGAGAAGACATGGGAAAATTGGAATACTAATGCATTGTTGGCAGAGTTGTGAACTGATCCAACCATTCTGGGGAATAATTTGGAACTATGCACAAAGGGCTATAAAACTATGCATACCTTTTGACCCAGCAATAGCACTACTAAGTATGTATCTCAAAGAGATTGTAAAAAATGGGAAAAGAACCTATAGGTACAAAAAACATTTATAGTAGCTTTTTTGTGGTGGTCAAGAATTGGAAATTGAAGGGATACCCATCAACTGGGGAATGGCAGAACAAGTTGTGGTATATGAATGTAATGGAATACTATTGTTCTATAAGAAATGATGAGCAAATCGACTTAAGAAAAACCTGGACAGACTTACACAAACTTTTACTGAGGGAAGTGAACAGAACCAGGAGAACATTGTGCACAATAACAGCAACATTGTACAATGACTAACTTTGATAGACTTAGCTCTTCTCAGCAATACGATGCTTTAAGACAATTGGGAAAGACTCACAAGGGAAAGTGCAATCGGCTTCCAGAGAAAAAACTTTGGAGTCAGAATGTAGATTGAAGTATACTATTTTCTTTTTTTCTCATGGTTTTTCCCTTTTGTTCTGATTCTTCTTTAACAACATGACTAATGTGGAAATATATTTAATATGATTGTACATGTATAACCTATATTAAATTGCTTGCTGTCTTGGGGAGGGGGAAGGAGAGGAAACAAAAAAATTTGGAACTCAAAATAGTATAAAAATGAATTGTTGAAAACTATCTTTACATACATTGGAAAAAATAAAATACTATTAAATTAAAAAATATATAAGGTTGAAGAGAAGTAACCAGGACCCAAGCTTAGAAGTAGACTGATCCTGCAACCAAGATTCAAGTTCCTATAAACAAGAGAGCCACTCTGTTCATCAACCATTACACAGTGGAAGGTGAAGTTGGTGGAGTTGAATGATTTTTAGATATGGCTTTAAATCCAAACCCATTCTTCCCAAGGAACAAGGTAGTAGAGGGGGAAGTATATTCCTGCTCTCTGGGGGAAATGTTTTTCCTTTGGTTCTAACCATGTCTTTTCAGTAAATATCTCTTTGTAAAAGCTAAATGATGATAACTGGTTTAAAAATAGTAGGCTGCTAATTACTCTCCCCATTAGTCATCTACTCTTCACATCCAAACGCTTAATCAGTTATTGCCTCCTGACTCAAAACATATTAAGGCAGGAAAGAGAAAAGGTCAAGTCAGTGGGACCTTAGGAGTACATGCTCATTTCAGTCTCAGAAGTCAATCAAAATTCAGCTCTATCACTTAGTGAATGAACGAGAAACAATTAATAGAATAACTGTGCATGCCCCAAAGTGGAGAACAGAGCTCTCCATTATGCATACTCAGAAGCAGGATCACCAAACATTCATCTCCTCCCAGGACTAGGCCCTCATTGGCCAGTCCTGAGAATAATACTAAACAAATAGAGAAAATACACCATTTCAGAAAATGGTCTACATTTCTTGAACATGAAAATAACACTGGTATTACCACATTTTAAACTCAGTTGAAAGTATGCCCCTTTAGCAAGAAAAACATTCCCAATCTCCCCAGTGATAGTATGTTGAAATTACTTTGCTTTTTTAAAAAATACCTTTAAATTCAGGATTTCAAAACACTTCACCACTTAGTGTAACCAACTGCGTGGACTCCAATGACCTACTTAATCTCTAAGCCTTAGTTTCTTTATCAGTGATATGAGAGTTGAAAGCATGATCTCTGTAGTGCCTTACACGTCTAATAATCAATGATAAAGTCAGAGTGGGAAAGTGGAAAGCATCTTGGCTTTGGAGTCAGAGATGCTGTATTTGAATCTTTTCTCTGACACTTCCTACCTGGGCAAGTCACTTAGCCTCTGTGGGCCTCAATTTCCTCATCTATAAAATGAGAAGATTAGACTACTCGACTTTTGAAGTCCCTTCCTGCCCCAGATTTATGACCCTTCTTTCAATAGACTAAAAAACATAAACACACGTATTCTAAATCTGTCTTTGAGGTAGGATATTTAAGGGTCCTCACTCAGTCATTTTTATTCATTATTTAGAAAATACTCTCTAGCATTTTATATTATATTTACCAAAGACTGACATACTGGAATATATGCATTTGTTTTCTTGTGATTTTTAATAAATGCCTTCTATTTCTCAGCCCTTTTCTTTTTGTTCCAAGCCTTCAAAGCATGATAATGGATTTGTAAGAGCCTTTGATGATGTAGATTAAATGCTTTTGCTAAAAATATCCCTTCTTTCTTCCATTGACTCACATACTCTTTATATCCCTCCCTTATTGCCTTTACTCATTATTCTTCGGCAACTCCTAGGCCTACAGTTTCCTCAAGATCCAGGGAAACAAAGAGAGGGGAGCTAGATGGGTAAGGAAGCTTTCTTGAAACAGACTCATTCATTGTACCCTACATTCTTTCATGTTCAATTTGTCTTTAAATCACAGCTAAAAAGATAAGCTTCATTCCTAAAGTTTGTAAAAGATGACAGTTGCCTCAATGACCATATTTCTCCTGACTTATTCTTTAAACTTCAATATATATATATATGTATATATTTTTTTTTCCTTTTGGGATTGATAGTTTTGAAAACTAAAGTTGGTGATTTCCAAACCATTAACCATGAAAGAAAGGGAGAATCTTAACCCCACCACAACCTCACTGAAGAAACCATAGAAACTATGTTTTTAAAAATGTACCTTGAATAATCCAATATATGAAAATCAAGTTTACAGAACAGAGGTGGGGATTTTTTCCTGGCCTTTGGGGATTTTCTTTGCTGCAGCTCCTGCTCCTGCTTCCCTCCTCCTCTTCCCTTTTGCTTTACCTCTTCTGCTTTTTTAAGGCTTTTCTAGATACTCTCCAAGGCACTCCCTCACCTGCTCTGGTGGCATGTTTGGTAGGATGAAGCCCAGATCCCATATGGACCTCAGGAACTGTCTTCCTTTCCAATTCCTGCTTTTAGGGTCCTGTCACTCCTGTCTAGAGATTTCAGTAGCTGGGACCAGATCACTGAAAAGTCAACTAGACATTTTTTCCCATTTGATTCCTCTGGCCACTTGGTGTTTAGCTCATGGTCCTGAGGCTCTGATAGGTACAGACAAGAAAAACAAAGAAGTCGAAATTTAAAATTTTAAAAGAATGTGCCTCTAGTCACCAGCCCTGAAACTCTAATGTAAGTAAGCCCTTCATGGAAAAGTTCAGGATTTGGTGAGCAGTGTCCAATTGGAAAAATAATTTTTTTAGCTAAGAGGATAAGGCTGAAAAGATTATGCCATAATTTAGAGGAAGAATAGGTTAATTAAAAGACCTTTTTTCCCTAAGTTTATATATATTTTTTAAAATAAAGTTCAGTTAATTTCTTTAAAATTAACTTTGGTTAAGTCTTAGATTTTTTTTTATAAATAAGGCAGGTTAGATATTTATTGTTATTCTCATTTTGCAGTTTTTTTCTACCTGTGAGAAAAGAAATATTTCAATTTGAAGGGTCCTAGCTATTTATGCCATTTCTCCTCAGAATGAGAATCTTCAATATTCAGGAACCACAAAATCTTGGAATACCCCCCCCAAAAAAAGATGACTGAGTACTCAATAAATATTTGCCTTTAATAATAGCTATCATAATAATAGCATATACATAGCACTTTAAAGTTTACGAAACATTTTACACATATAACCTCTTTTGATCTACACAATAACCCTGGGAGGAATGTGCTATTATTATCATCATTTTGTAGAGGAGGAAATTGAGACAGAAAAGTTACATCACTTCAAAAAATACATTTTCTGGAAACATGTTCTAACAAAATGTGCTGGGTCTGTCTATGAATAGATATAGATTTCAAACTAAAGGTTTAAGAGTCAATGTCAATGGAAGATCAACTAGGAGAGTAAGACAAACTTTAGTTCACATTTCCCAGCATCCTCAGGTATTTGCTTTCCCAACCCCCCAAAGCATTTTTTTATGAAATAGTTTCTTAGTTTCATGATTTCTATTGGGAAAACTTTCTTGATGTGCTTACTAAATTCTGTCTCTTTTCTTTCAAACCAAAGGCTTCTTCTTACTCAGTTCAACTAACATAACTTTCAGATCCCTTACAATCATAATTTTGCCAGGGAAATACCCACATCTACTTTATGTACATGATGATCTCAAGATAGGCTGATTTAATTTGTTTAGTTAACTCCTCCTTGAATCAAAATGTTGCATACTCTATAAGATTTATTATATATTAAATGTTTAGGGGCATCCTAAGGCTATGGAAAGAGTTGCCATGAAAATGAACCAAATAAAAATAAACTTCCCACGCTAAAGGCTATTTTTAAAACTTTGAAAAAAAATTTTATGATAGACCATATATGAATAAAATTTTATGAAATAGCATGTGGTGATAATTAGTATGTAAAATATAACTGAAACAGTAATTTTGGGGTCCTCCTTTAGAGTAGTGACTTTCAAACTGTTTACTGAAGTTTCTTTGTTTTGTGCATACAGAAAATTAAAATTAAACAGTATATATCTACTTTTAAATTTATCATAGCTCTGACTAGTACTTTAAGCTATTCAAGGAAATGAAAGTAAGCATGCTAAAAATGTACCCCTTCCTCTTAAAGTGCTGGCACCCAAATAAGGCTGGATATAGATAGAAGAGAAGGAAATGGTCATGTATTATTGTTTTTAGGTAAGAGAAAATTATAGGGAATTGTTAACATGTTAAGTGCACTTTTGACCTAAAATCATTCTTAAATTTTGTGAAAGTAAAATATAGCTCTTCATTTAGATGATCATGTAGCATGGGAAATCCTTCTGTCACACATTACTAATTGGTCAATAATCTGTAGTTTTAAAGAGATAACTGGGACACTGAGAGGTTGAGCAACATGTACAACAGCTGCATACAAATAAGATATTTACAAGCTAAGTTGGAAATGATCAACAGAGGAAAGGGACAACCATTAACAGGGATCAGGAAAGGCTTCCCTGGAATGTGTGGATTTTATAATAATGATCTCAATTATAAGTAGAGTAGAATCATAGGCTCTCAGAGTTGAATGATACCTCAGAGATAAGTGTAGTGCAGGGCAGCATTTGGATTCAGAGGAACTGGGTTTCAATCTTAGATATTTCACTTGTGTGACTTTGAATAAGTCATTCATTTAATCTCTCTAGGCCTCAGTCACTTCTTTTGCAAAATGAGGAGGAATGGCTAGATTATCTGTAAAGTTCTTACCAGCTCTAAATCTGTGATCTCCAACTTTTTTTCACTTGCACCTCTTTGTGTGTTTTGGCTGAGTCTATTGACATTGAGTGGCCAAGGGCATGCGCAGTGCAAAGTACCCATGCTTTGCGTTCAAAACCAAAGCTGCAGTGAAGTTGAGAGATGCAACATTGGCAAGCAAACACCTAGGATTCATTATGTGTTTTAAAATTAATTTTTGGTTGTTGTATGTTCAGAAACCTTTTACTCTTGCAAAAACTTGACCCCACCTGGGGTTGCAATCCACAGTTTAAGAAGCCCTGGACTCTATCTAATCCACCCTGTAGCAGACAAGGGAAATCCCCTTCATAAAAGGCCTGCCAAATAACCTCTCCACAAATGAGTAACTTCCTGAGAGAGCCCATTTTACTTCTGGTTGGTTAACATTATTCAAGAAGTTTTTCCTGCTATTGAACTGAAACTTAATTTTCCTACTTCTAGGTACTATTTTTATATTAATTAAAGCCTCAGAGACAAAGCAAACAAAGGGTTTCAGTTTTAAAGCTAATGTGTTGGGCCATTTTTCCTATTCCCAGTTATTTCTACTTCTCAAAATACTTATTATCAACAAAGCTTCCCATTACCCTTGCTGAAATAGAAATTGTAAATTTTAACCTTCAGAATGTCTAGAAATTGCCTTCAACTTTTCATCTGGGTCCATAAATAGTGAAGGCACAGCCTGATTGTCCCACATGATTCTCTTTCTATGAGTATATTTTTGAATAGCTAGCATTTATATTGGAGAAGGAAATGGCAAGCCACTGTAGTATCTTTGCCATGAAAACCCCAGATGGGGTCACAAAGACTGGAACTTGACTGAAAGGACTCAACAACAACAAAGAAGATATGAATACCTAATATAGGAAAATGATTGCCCTAGCACCTAACACACACAGTTTACTGCTTACCTTTGAAGGTGGAGATTCTCCAAGTTGTCTGTTCTAGGTTTGGTAATGTGGAAAGAAGGTCTTAATAAATTCTATGCCTATTTAGGCTTTCATGAATTCTTAACTGAGAGAATGAATTATAATATAAATAATAGAACAATATGAATGATTATAATAACATATAGTTAAAATATGATTATAATATATAATAAAATAATAATATAAAATGAGTTTATAAAGCACTTTAAGGCTTACAAAGCATTTCACACATATTATGTCTTTTGAACCTCAACTTGAGAGGGTGGTGCAATTACATAGATGAGGAAACTGAGGCAGGCAGTGGTTAAGTGACTTGCCCTGGATCACACAGTGTCTGAGGAATGATTTGAACTCAGGTTTTCCTAACTTCAAGGCTAGTTCTCTATGTACTGTGCCATCTAGCATGAAGATTATGTGAGATTGCTGCATGGTTTAGTGGAAAGAAAACTGAATTTTGGAGTTGGGTTATCTGAACTCTGCCATTTACTGCCTATTTATTTAGCTGCTAGGTTGTAGAGTGGGTAGAACACTGTACATATAGGCAGGAAGATCTGTGTTCAAATGTGGCTTCAGACATTTACCAGTTGTGTGACCCTGGGCAAGTAACTTAATCTTTACTTCTGTAAAATTATAATAATGGCACCCACCTCCCAGAGTTGTAAGGATCAAATGAGATATCTGTAAAGCACTTTGCAAACTTTAAAGCATTACATAAATGCTAATTGTTGTTAAAATACTGTGCAGGTCACTACTTCTCTTGAAGGAACCTTTTTTTTTCCATCTCTAAAATTAAGATGGACTAGGTGGCCTTTATGGTCTTTCAGCTCTAAAAATCCTATGCTACTATGGCTCCAGTCATCTCTAATTCCCTAAAGTTAATTGTGTCTTTCTTTTCTGAAAGTAAACAAGCAAACACTAGGCTAACCAATTAAGGGGAATGCCACAAATATCTGATTTTAAGCAAGGCATTTTGCAGTCTCTCACAATATCCTTGTAAACAAGGTAGATAAATTATGTGTTAAATGACTGTAAAGTTAGGTAGATTTTGAACTAGCTGACTTGAGTGATGATTTATTTATTGCTGTGAACCTCACATAGCTTCTGTGATCATTTTGGTAGAGATTATTACCCAATCCATATCTCTGCTCCAGATGCCATTGTTCCAATATTGCCCTTCCTTTTTCCTTAGCATCTGCTCTCTGTTATTCCTATACCATTGGAGTTTTTTCTCTATTAACCATTTGGAGAAAAGCAATAAAGTAGAATTAATTTATAGTAAAATGTTAATGACTAACAAAATCTTTGCTTCCCCTTCAAGTAATGTTTACATTTATAATTGGTTGCTGTACTTCCTTCTCAAGAAGGGCCAAAATGACATCACTATGTTGTAGCGTGTTGGAGTGTGGCTGATCAGACCAATGGGAGCTTGAAAGGCTCTACGACAGGTCTGGCACAAATAGTCCATATGACCATTTGGAGTGGAGATATCTCTGAATTTGCACATCTCAACATCTGTAATAAAGAATAAATAGGAGGGGAAAAAAGTGAATCAGCAAAAGTAACCAAGGCTGACAGCATATACAGTTTTCCACACCCATAGTCTCCTACTTTTGTAAAGAAGAGATGAGAACATTCTCATCTTCTTTGGGCCAAGCTTGAAAAGAATTTTTACACTACCTACTTCAGAGGGTGTTGTAATGATTAAAAAAAAAGGGGGGGGTTTGTTAACCATTAAAAGATACAGATATGAACCTCTGTTCTTGAACAGTCCTAGAGAATGTGAACTTTCTAGTCCTTTAAAAAGATTCCTGAAATTCTACTCCTTCATAGTGCTTGATTGGAGAGTTTCAGCTGCTTTTCCTGTTTGGAGTTTGTATCAAAATATCCTTATTAAGCAGCTCTCACTGATCCTCTTCCTTTCTGACCTCCCAGAACATTTATCTATATCATAAATGCTGGCACTTGATCTTTGACTGTTTTATGTAGCCTTGGGCAAATTGCTTAATCTCTTGGGATCTGTTTCCTATCATAAAAAAGTGAAGATTGTCTGTGGTCCCTACAGGGATATGATTTTATTATGTCTACTTTCCTCAACAAGAATATAAGATTCTTTCAAGTAGAGACTGTGCTGTATATTTATTTTTTATTCTCCTATGGTGCTAGGCACATATTTAACAAATTAAATTTATCTACTGCATTTAAGAGATAACAAAAAAAAGAGAGAGAAGCAATATGGTGTGGCTAGGTGGCGCAGTGAATAGACCACCGGCCCTGGAGTCGGGAGGACCTGGGTTCAGATCCAGCCTCAGACACTTAACACAAAAACTAGCCATGTGACCTTGGGCAAGTCACTTAACCCCAACTGCCCTCCAGAAAGCCAAAAAAAAAAAAAAAAGAGATAACATCTGTTTCAATCTAATGCAGCCCAACCCAGTCCAATCCAGTGTGTATTATGCATTTGCATCATGTGCAAAACACTGTGTTAGGTACTGGGGATTACAAAGATAAGTCTGTCTTTAGTGAAGTTACAATCTACTAGAGAGAAGTTTGTTGTTCAGCTGTTTTAGTCATATCCAACTCTTTGTGACCCCATTTGGGTTTTTTGGTAAAGATCCTGCAATGGCTTGCCATTTCCTTTTCCAGCTCATTTTATAGATGAGGAACTTAGGCAAACAGAGTTAAGTGATTTGCCCAGTCACACACTCACAAAGATCACCACCTAGCCACCCCAGGTAAGATATACCTGAATTCTATCCTATTTTAGAATGATTCTAGCTGTGTGACCATAGACAAATCACTCTCCCTCTCTGAGATTGTCATCCCTCACTGCCCCAAAAGGTTAGTCATTATTAATATGTTTTGAAAATTTTATTATCTTAAGCAGTCAAGGAATAAAGTTATAAGCATTTATTTTCCTAGATCAGAGCAGTCCAATTAGCAGTTAAATAATTTTAAACTTTTGTTGTCCGTAACTATAAAGTGTTATTCTGAAGACTCATGATGGCACAAAGATGACCCTGGGATTTTTAAATCTAGGCCAGGGGAGAACAACCACCATAAGAGAGAAAGGCTTTGACTATAAGTCTTGTGGAGAACAATTCCTGCTGTCTGAAAACCAGCTTATTCCCATCACCATGGTGGCTACCAGCTGGTGAATTTTCAGTCATAGCAACTCTCAAAGACTAAGGCATAGAGAGGTTCCAATCTGCATTGGGGGAAGAAATACTCTAATCAACAAAATTATTGATACTAGAGATACTTCTATACCTACTGCTGAATTGGTTTAGCCTATAAATAACAGAACTGCTGGAGATGCAAGACATCCTCAAGACTTTCTTAATATCATAGCAGGGCAAGTAGGTGTGCTAGAGAGTTCAAATCTGACACTTACTGTGAGACCCTGAGCAAATCATTTAATCCTGTTTGCCTTAGTTTCCTTATCTGTAAAATGAATTGGAAAAGAAAATGGCAAAAATCCATGCCTCTGCCAAGAAAACCCCCAGTAGAGTCACACCTGATTGAAACAACAGCACATTATCTTCATGTCAAGGATTTGTGCTTTTGCAATCTTAACTCAATACATGAGGAATGCATGATTTTTTTTTTCCATTATGAGGAAAATTTTAATTTTATGTTTTAAGTAGTATTTTACTTTTCCAATTACATGTAATACTAATTTCTGACATTTATTTTTAAAATTTCACTTAACATTAAAAAAAATAGTTTTTCAAAGATGGCAGAGTAGAAACAGGACCTCCTTGCAGGTCCCGCTTCTATCTCCTCCAATTCATATAAAAAATGACTCTAAACAAACTTTGGAGCTACAGAACCCACAAAATAGCAGAGAGAAGTTACCTCCCACTGAAGACAGCCCAGCAGGCCAGCAGGAAAGGGCCAGTGCAGCACTCTGGGACCCTCCAAGCCCAGCCCTGTGTGAGCCTGAGGTTTTAGCCTCAGGGCAGCCACAACCAGCCCCAGATGGAGGGACTTCAGATCACTAGCAGCTGTGGCAGTTTCGAGAATTATCAACCCATTGATGCTAAGGACAAAGTGAGAGGTTAGTGCAGTGTGGACTTTGGGAACTTGGAGTTCGGGAGTGCAGTCTGGCCTTTGCCCCCTGGAGGGAGAAGTGGCTGAGGTGTGGCAGCCATGCTGCAGCCTCTGCGTGGCTGCTTCAGAGCTCTTGGCCTTCAGGTTGTAGGGGGACCAAGCAACCAGTTTGAGGGTAATCACTCTTGCTTTAACCTGCTTGGATCTGGATCTCTGTCTAGTGTGGAGGTCCTGGGGTGCATGACCAGTTTGCCAGAGTGTGTGGAGGCTTCAGAGAGGGCAGCCAACTAACAGCTCCAGCAGCTGAGAAAACCCCAGCAATTGGGACAAAGCTCCCCTCTCTGGTAGCAGAGTTCTACTGTGGCAAAAAGCTCAAGAGTCAAGTAATTGAGTGGCAACATGAGCAAGCAAAGGAAGCAAAGCAAGCACAGCAATCCTGCCTTACACTCCTATTTTGGGGACAAAAAGGATCAAAGCATGGAACAGGAGGAAGATAAAGTCAGAAATCCTGTACCAGAAGCTTTCAAGAAAAGAATAAGCTGGTTACAGGCCATAGAGGAACTTAAGGATTTTGAAAACCAAATAAGAGAAAAAAATTGGGAAGAGAAATGAGAATGATGCAAGAAAATTATAAAATTAGAGTCAACAACCTGAATAAAGAAAATAACACCTTAAAAGACAGACTAATTCAAATGGCAAAAGAGGCTCAAAAAGGCAATGAGGAGAAGAATGCCTTAAAAAGCCAAATTTGCCAGATGGAAAAAGAATCTCAAAAGCTCACTGAAGAGAATAATTCCTTCAGAATTTGATTGGAGCAAATGGAAGCTTTAAAAGAAATCAAGATACTATTAAACAGATCCAAACAAATGAAAAAATAGAAGGCAATGTGAAATATCTCATTGGAAAAACCACTGACCTGGCAAATAGATCCAGGAGATAATTTAAAAATTATTGGACTACCTGAAAGCCATGATCAAAAAAAGAACATAGAAATCATCCTTCAAGAAGTCCTCAAGGAAAATTCCCCTGATGTTGTAGAACCAGTGGACAAAATAGAGGTTGAAAGAATCCACTGATCACCTCCTGAAAAAGATCCCCAAAAGAAAACTCCTAGGAATATTATAGCCAGGTTCTGAAATTCCCAGATCAAGGAGAGAATATTACAAGCAGCCAGGGAGAAACAATTTGAATATTGTGGAAACACAATCAGGATAACCCAGGATCTGACAGCTTCTACACTGAGGGATCGAAGGGTTTGGAATATGATATTCCAGAGGTCAAAGAGCTGGGATTAAAACCAAGAATCACCTACCCAGCAAAACTGAATATCATAGTTCAGGGGAAAATATGGTGATTCAATGGAATAGAGGACTTTCAAGCATTCATGATGAAAAAACCAGAGTTGAATAGAAAATTTGACATTCAGATACAAGAAGCAAAAGCAGCATGAGAAGGGGCAGCTAGGTGGTGCAGTGAATAGAGCACTGGTCCTGGAGTCAGGAGGATGTGAGTTCAAATCCGGCTTCAGACATTTAACCCAAAAACTAGCCATCTGACCTTGGGCAAGTCACTTAGCCCCGATTACCCTCCAAAAAGCAAAAAAAAAAAACCAAAACCAAAACTAAACACTTATAGGTCTCTAGAATTATTTCTGAAAATAGTTGTACAAAAACACTGAAGCTTGGGAAACTGCATGCTTCACTCTGGAAGCAGAGCTTCACTTTGGGGTGGCTAGGTGGCACAGCAAGTAGAGTGCCAGCCCTGGAGTTAGGAGGACTTAAGTTCAAATCCATCTTCAGACACTTAAACCAAAAACTAGCCTTATGGCCTTGTGCGTGTCCCTTAACCCCAATTGCCCTCCAAAAATCCCCGCCCCCAAAAAAGAGAAGCATGAGAAGATAAACAGAGAAATCATAAGGAACTTGTCAAAATTGAACTATTTACATTCCTACATGGAAAAATGGTAATTGTAATTTATGAAACTTTTCTCAGTATGAGAATAGCTGAAGGGAATAGAAGTGTGTGTGTATACACATATACATACATATATGTCTATATAGGAGAGTAGATGGGTGTATGTATACATATCTGAGTGTGTGTATATATGTGTACAGGTATATATATAGAGAGGGCACCAGACCAATTGAATAGGAAGGGATGAAACTTAAAACTTCAAATTAAGAGGTAAGAGAGGAATATGAGAGGAGATGGGGAGAGACAGAATGGGGTAAATAATCTCATATAAAAGAGGCAAGGGAAAACTGTTACAATGGAGGGGAAGAACAGGAAGGCAAAAGGGAATGAGTCAACCTTACTCTCACTGAATTAGGCTTAGGGAGGGAATGACATACCCACTAAATAGGGTATCTTACCCTACAGGAGAGTAGGGGGGAAGGGATGAGAGGGGATATGATGGAAGGGAGGGCAGGTTGGGGGGAGGGAGTTGGAAGCACACACTTTTGAAAAGGGACAGGATCAATGTAGAGAATAGAACAAGTGGGGGGTGGGATAGGATGGAGGGAAACATAGTCTTTCACAATATATCCACTATGGAAATGTTTTGCATAGCTACACATGTACAACCTATATTGAATTGCTTATGTTCCCAGTAAGGGCGGGTGACGAGGGAGGAAGGAATTCAAAGTTTTAAAATCAAATGTTTAAAAATATATTATTATTATTATTATTTTACATGCAACTGGGAAATAAGATACACAGGCACTGGGACACAGAGATCCACTGTGCCCTACTGGAAAGTTGAAGGGGGTATGGGGGAAGATATAGGAGATAGCAGATTGGGGGAGGGTATATTCAGTGGGATTGCTGTTTTGGTAGGGGAAAATGTTAAATATTCTACTACACTGATTATGTGTATATGTATATATGTGTGTGTGTATGTACATATATATGTGTATATACACACATATATAAATTTCCAACACATATGATCTCAATGAAGATAGCATAGGGTTATACTATGTGTTCCTACATATTACTGACAACAATCTCCCAGGATTAAATGAGGAAGTCTCAAGGTCTTTCTTACAGGTGTTCTCCAGTTTCTTCAAATTGAAACAAGACAGATGTGTATTTAGGTATGGATTGGAAAAAGGGCACTGAGTTCAGGCAGCGCAAATACTATTGTCCCTATTTTACATTAAAGGAAAGTGAGATGCAGATAAGTGACTGTGATGTAATGGAGAGAACAATGGCTCTTGAGCAAGAGGACCTCGGTTCCAATTCTGCATCTGAAACATAACAGTGTGACATTGGACAAGTTAATCTCCCTTCATCTTCATTTCCTTTTATGCAAAATGTTGTTGGACTAGCTGACTGACCTCTGTCTCCTCTAGTTCTGTATCTGTGATCACACAATCCAACATTGCTAGTATTTCAAGCCCAGACTTGAACCTGTTCTTCTAATTTCAAATTTAGTGTTTTTCTTTATAGCATATTTCTTCCCTTCCTCCTTTTTAAAATTAGGTTAGGCTGCTTCCCCATCCTCACTATAGGGATATGAATATACATGAGGTGGAGGGTTTTAAGAGGCTGAAATCACTACCTTTAAATTTCAAAATGACTCAGTTTTATAGCAAAGCACTCACCATAGCTATCATGGTGGTGAAAACTATGAGAAAATGTTAAAAAAAAAAAAAAGAAAGCCTAGTGGAAAATTTCTCATTATTTAATGTTTTCCAAACATTTCCCATTTTATCGCTGTGAAGATAAATTCTTGCTTGTACTATTGAGGAGGATTAACTGGAAGTTAAAATTTTAAGGTCTGTATCAAGTTATCTTCTACTTTAATATTTTTGGGCAAAGATAGTTCCTGATATTGTTACAGTTACTGTTACACACAGATCTTCCCTATCCTTCTCAACTTTATCAGGCTCTCTTTCTCCTCCCCAACACTGTCCAACTGAGTCATCTACTCCAAGTCTATCAAACTCAAATACAAATGGGGGCCACTAAATCACATATAAGGATCTTTTCAGTGGCACATTGTAAGTCAATGAAAACCACATAATAACATTATTTATACTCTACTGTATTTTTATCAAGTATTTTCCATCTATTGTGCTGCCAACTCTGTTACCTGTTTTGACACCTCTAATCTACACTAACTGCCTCCACTCACTTTTCAACCCTTAAAATTCTTCTAACTCCATCATCAGTTGTTCTTCGATGTTAATGTATTCCCACCAGAATTATAGTTAGCCTATATATTCAAAACAGCTAAGTGGCACAGTGAATAGAGTGCTGAGCCTGGAGTCAGGAAAACGAATTTAAATCCCACTCACATACTTACTAGCTCTATGAACCTGGGCAAGTCACTTAACCTTGCTTGCCTCAGTTTCCTCATCTGTAAAATGAGCTGGAGAAAGAAATGTCAAACCATTCTATTATCTTTGCCAAGAAAACTCCAAATGGGATCACAAAGAGTTGGACACAGATGAAATGACTTAACAGCAACAGATTTAAATTGTAGCGGTGGTGGTGATAAAACAGAAACACAATAATTAGCTTATAGTGATCATAAACCCAAGATCCTAACAAGTGTTAAGGATTACTATATATCCTGGCTCTTCCTTCAGCCCCCTTCCCACCAAGATAACAAAGCTCTCAGGGACTTTGGTTCAAGTGGCAAAGACTCAAGCTGCCTATCTCAGCAGTTTCCTGGTGGCTTAAGGGCATAAAAAGGTCCATTCATGTGGAGCCTATACCTTTAAGACTTGGCAGAAGCAACTAGACTGTACAAGTCATCACTTTTTGCCCAATTGACCACACTCATTTCTATATGCAGGTGAGGAGGGCCCAGCTACCCAAGAGCAGTAGTATGCTTATAGAATATTTCTTCTAAACTATGGCTAAGTAAATGTTTTGTTGACTTTTGAATGTCCACCTATCACACAGCATAATTCACAACACTGTCCAACTAAGCTAAAAATCTATGCCATCTAAATCCATTATTAGTATATAGTAGCCATCTAAGTCCATTATTTTCACTGCTTTTGGGCATATTTTTTTTTAAATAATGACATACTAGCACTAGTTCATTTTCTTCAAAATTTTCAGATACAATCAAGTGCAGAATAAATTTTAAAGCTACAAAGATATAAAGGCTTAAGTATCTTAGCATTCCCCAAGATCATGCTGTGAAACAATCAAGATCAGCCTTGCACCATTACCAGTGCTCCATGTAGGGGGCTGCCACTGACAATGAGGATACAGGAGGTGCCCCCAATGTGTTCCTCACAATAACAAAAAACATTTTGGATGCTTAGAAAGGATGAAAAGATCTAGACATTTCAAGAAAATAATAAAATAGTTTATTGTATCCAGGAGGATAGGAGCTCCAAACTTGGCTCTTTCTCAGTAACTAGAGTTTTCCATACGTGGTTCTCCTAGCTGCTTCTGTAGAATCTTCCAGGCTGCTCTTGTGGAGGCAGAAGTTAGTTTGTCTCTTGTTGCTGTGTGCTGTTACTGCAATCTTGGAATTACCCACTGCCAACACAGGAGGGAAAGAAGTGCCACGACCATTGCCACCAACACTCCAAGATTCTGCTGTACCCAAGGTTACTCATCAGCAATGTCTGGAGAAGGCTGGTAAAGTGAAGTGACCAGTTGCAGCCCGGGGCTGGAAGCCTTCACCACATGACTCTCCTGGCCTTATCACCAATTTCCTGGCATGCTGTAATGAAGAGGCTGTCACACCACTCTGGTTTAGTGACCCATGAGACCTTCTTTTTCACTCTCCTTCTTACATCTTTATTTGCTACTTACAAAAACGCACAGATCTTTTTTATTCTCCTCAATCTGCTAGACTCTTTTTTTCCTCCCCAATACTGTCAAACTCTTGAGTCATCTACACCAAGGCTGTCAAATACAAATGGAGGCCACTAAAAGACATATAAGGATTTTTACAGTAGCACAATGACTTAGAAAACCACATAATAACATTATTTATACTGTATTTTTATAAAATATTTTCCAATTACTATGTTGCCAACCCCAATACCCACTTGACACCTCTGATCTACACTAACTGCTTCCACTCACTTGTCAACCTATAAAATTCTAATTTTCAACCCCATCAATTCTGCTGAAACTAATGTCAGTAGTTACCAACTATCTCTTTGCTTTTACATTCTATAGCCTTTTTAACCATCTTTGTTCTCCCTTGACCATTCTGCTGTTGGATCCTGTTTGATCACTCCCTCTTCCTGGATACTCTGGTCCCTTTTGGCTTTTGTGATATTATTTTCTTTTTATTCTACTTGTACTTGGCTGCTCCTTCTTAGGCTTCTTTGTTGGATCATCACTCACCACCCCTCCCCTCAGCCCTCGACAAGGTCCTCAGTCCTGGGGTCCCCTTTTCCTCTCTCTATGCAATGTCTGAGTGATATCATAAATTCCCATGGATTCAACTAGTTCTGAACAAATGACTACCAAATCCACATAAATTTCTTTCCTGAACTAGTTATATACTACTAGTTGTCTACTGGATGTATCCAGATGCATTCATGCCTCATTCTCAAATTCAAAATGTCTAAAGCAAAACTAATTTGCCCACCAATTAACTCTCCTCTCAAGCTTTCTGATATCTTCAGAAGGCTCCACCATCTTCCTAATCACCAAGGTTCATAACTCTTAAGTTGTCCTCGACTCTTTTACAATCTTGTCAATTCCACTTTGCTAACATTTACATACACATCCCCTTCCCCTTCATTCACAAGTGCACCACCCTCTTTTAAGACATCATTAGCTCTCTTACTTGCAGTATTGGAATATTCTCCTAACTGGTCTCTCAGCTTCCAGTCTTTCCCTTCTTTAATCCATCCTATACAGTTGCCAAAATAATTTCTTTAAAATAGAGGTCTCCAAACATGTTATTTCCCTGTTCCAAAACCTTCAATAATGCCTTATTGCCTCTAGAAAAAAAATAGAAACTCCTTACTTTGACATTTAAGGACCAATACATTTTCTAATCTTCCTTTTTTACTTTATTTAGCATTATTCAGTTTTATGTATTCTGTTTATTGAAGACAAATTGGACTATTAGTTATTTCCTAAATTCAACATTCCATCTTCTGTATCTGTTAGCACATGTGAGTGGAATTAATTCCTCACTGCCACTTACCTTGCCAGAGTAAGCTGATTTGCTGCCTCCTACTGAAAGCCTTCTCTGGCTCCTCAAACCTGCTCTCTCAATTCAGAGCTTTGTACTTATCTATGGACAAAATGAATGCTCAGCACTTATTAGCAAACTGCAGGTATTTAATACACATTTGTTGACTTGAAATCCCTCTTAGAGGAAGATAGGAAGGGGATAAAGAGAATATCTGGTATGCTTGGAAAGAATTAAAACATCTATACATTTCAAGCTAATGAAATAGTTTATTGTACATAATAAAAGTGGTGTTTCTTAAAAAAAACATTTTCCAGCTCCTGGACATCTGCAGAAGAAGATGAGGAAAGGATTGCACTCTCAAGCAAAGTGAGTGTTAGTTTAGTCGATGAAATCATAATCCATTCCACTCTCTACAGCAAATGCTAATAGTCACCACAGGCTTGAAAGTCCTGTAGCAAAGCATCAATAAATGTATTTTTAATATTACAAACATGCTTATTAGCACAAGAAGATGGAAAAATTTAGAACATTACAGCACACCATATGTACTCCCAGCTTTTCTAATTTACAACCAGTGAAGAGCCACAACATCCAGAAAGTATTTTAAAATAGTATATGACTCACCAGTAAGTGACTTTCTAGTCAAATAAATAGGAAAATTTTCATTTTAATGTCACATTGAATTTTAGTACATTTCAATCCAAGGGAAAAACCAAAACATGTCATAAGTACAGGGTTATATATATTACAATCTGCCTTGTTATAATACATTTGTGGCTGTGTGATAAAATGTAACTTGAAGGCAGATAAAATCCAGGCTCAATTGAGTAACTGTCACAGGAAAGAAGGCATTAAATACAATTCTGAAGTAAGTATTTTTGTTTAATTTCAAAATCTCAAAATAGCATTAGATCTTGGCCTTGTTTAAAAAAAGTTTAGTTAAACACTAAGCTAGCTAAATAACTATCTTGAAAGGTTTAAACATAATTAATATAGAAAATACTTTCCCTCTAAACTCAGTCTTACATACAATGGAAGAGGAAAGGGGGAAAGGTAGACAATTTCTTCAGCAGCATATATGGCTAAATCCATCAACCACCTTAAACTAGAAATGGCCATTAAGGACCCCATTAAAAAGAATCTGGCAAACTTCAAAAAAGTTATCCACTTCATTAAAGACATCAATTAAAGGGTTACATCAAGCAAATATAGTTTTCATACACTTTAATTTTTTCTTAACCAAAAACTAGAGGCATCACCTCTTTTCAGTGTAAGAAACAAAATATTTCTTATCTAATGTGATTTGCAACCCTCTCTGAACATAAGGAAACAAAAAATTGAAAAACAAAGATTGATTAGCTAAGCCTCGTGCTCTAACCAAACTACTTAATTACAGTGATTTTCAATGGCAAAAGCCCATGCTAAACGGGCTGACAGTTTTGAATACTTTTGTAATATTTTTATTTTTATACAAGGACACTAAAATGATCCAGTCATGCAGTGTTCATCTTAAGCATTCTGCATTTCTTTCCCAATTTTGTAACTAAGGATCTTATTCCAGTCAATCTTAGTGCGTGTAACTGGCAACTGTCGACGTAAGGCTTTGAAAGTAGTGTCCGACATAGTCTGATAATTCTCACTGATGGCAGTCTATTAAAAACAGAAAAGAGTTAGAGTTATAAAGGAAAATAAAAAGAACAGAACAGTCTACAAAACAGATGGTTTTTTCAGAAAAACACTTGTGTTGTTCATATGTTAGCACACTGTTTCACTGTTCCTAAGTGGCTGCATTAAAATGCCAAAATGTTTTAAAAACTGATAGAATGAAAGTAACACATTACAAAACAGCTAAAGAAGCAAAAAGAAAAGTATGTTCCTATTTTGAATAATAAATTTATGGAAAAATAGATAATATTCTGGCTCTAATTCTTTATATGAATAGTTTAAAATTTCATTCTTGAAAAGGATTTTAAATTTCTGTTTGCATGTAATTAAATACTTCTACGTTATAAACTAAAAGTTTAAGTTCAACTTTTGGACATTGATCAATTACTGTAAAAAGCGGGGTAAAAATTTAGTCTGAATGGTTTGGGGGACTATTTTCCATAAGCAGACTTCCAAAATTAAAATAATTTGGTCGTAATGAAACAGAATAACTTGGAATTTTATGACTTTTTTTGAACTACAGATTAGGATGGATTAAAAAGGTAATGCTTTTTTAAAATTTTGAAATTAATATCTTAGTCTCAAGGAATAAGCATTTATTAAGTAACTATACTACCGTGTTTCCCTGATAATAAGACACTGTCTTATTAATTTTTTTGGACAGAAAAACACCTGAGGGCTTATTTTCAGGGGAGGGCTTATTTTAACGAACATTGACAGCAATTTTAATAAACAGGTAAATGTGAACAAAAAAATGTACCTTTATTCAATAATGAATTCAATAAAGAACAGGATGACGCGCTCACTGCTGCAGCTCTGATTGGATGCAGCTCGGAGCGTGGCATGCGTTTCACGGGGGGGGAGGGGGAGGGATGGTGCATACAGGGGGTACCATAATGTAGCATGTAGCGCAGGGGATCACCTTCACTACAGTAGCAATCTCAATAGGACTTATTTTCGGGAGAGGGCTTATTTTAGAGGAATCTTACACAGTAAGGGGAGGGCTTATTTTCGGGATAGGTCTTATTATCGGGGAAACACGGTATGTGTCTGGCACTAGGTGTTAGAGATACAAGTTCAAAGAATGAAAACAATCCTTATGTATAAAGGTCTTAAATTAATATCAGAATTATCTAATATCTATCTTTTTGAGTAGATAAGTACATAAACTTGCTTATACATCTGAAAAAGCATCCACTTCCATAAAGCAATTTAGAACTAGAAATTAAACTAGGTTTCAATACCACTTCCCACTCCCCAACACTATTTTTTTTAATCTGAACTTGTGAGTTTATTAATGTAAATAATCCCTGATAGAGCAACTCTCTAGATTCA
The DNA here is from genome assembly GCF_028583685.1 of Petaurus breviceps papuanus. Lineage (NCBI taxonomy): Eukaryota > Metazoa > Chordata > Mammalia > Diprotodontia > Petauridae > Petaurus > Petaurus breviceps. Next base: position 14,589,753 of record NW_027186645.1, on the reverse strand, counting down.
GATCAGCCCCTCCTTTGCAATTTACAGGGCCTCTGGCATTGAGTGGTTAAGTAACTTCACCACAGTCACAAAATTAAGGATGTATTAGAGGCCTGTCTTAGAACACAGGTTTTCCTGACTCCTAGTCTGTCCCCTTAACCACTATGCCACATGAGCTCTCATTTTCAACGTCCTTATCCAACAGTAAGTATAAAGTATTAAGCTAAATTGAAAATCACACCTGATATTCATTTTCTGCCGCTTCTACAATCTTTATAAATTCTTTTGCTGTTTGGACTTCATTCTAAAGAAAAAAAAATAATAAAGTAAGCTTTAAAAATCAATCATTTATATTTGAGGATGAGTTAAAATATTTGACTAGAGTTAATAATAACAATGCATGACTCAACAAACCATCCTATTTCATCCTGTTTGTGTTAACACAAGCAACCAGATCAGCTTTAAGCTCTCTCCCTCTGAAATCCTGGAGCACTGTGTTCTCTTATTACACTTCCACATTCTATCCTGAATTAGAATTATTTGTTAATAGATTTTACTTGCCTACCAGAATAAATGGCATGAGGGCAGGATTATTCCTTCTTTGTTATCTTCCACAAAACTTTGCACAAAAAGTATGCCAACAAATAGTTGTTAAAGGAATGAATAGTACAGAGAATGAGGTAATATCACTGTCTGATTTGCAATAGGAAATATTTTTAGAAGGCTATATAACAATCATGACAGAGATGCTTATATACAACTTGAGTGAAGTTTTACCAATGAAGAGGCATTGGAAAACAAAGCAAAATCATTTAAATCTACAGTACAGCTTAATGTAAAATATTATATAAATTCTATACTTTGGTTAACTCACCATGATGAAATATAAAAAAAGGTATCTTCTTTTCATAAAATGAAGTTAACTACCTTAAAAGTGATATAGATAATTAGACTGAGTTCCTTGAAAGCAGTGACTGTTTTTTCCTTTCTTTGTGGTTTGCAGTGCTTAGCACCAGGTCTGGCATAGAACAGACACTTAATAAAAACTTGCTACTTTAACTTACTGACTTTCACATAAGGGTGTTTTATTTTATCCAATAAAGAAATCAACTAAACTCAATTAGAAACTATGTACAAAATAAAGTGCAAAACCAAGTATCAGACTAGTGAAGTATAAAGTTGCTTACCCTAAGTGATATTAGCTTACTCTGTTATGAGGATGGTCTTTAGTACTGAGCCAGTCCCTTTGAAAATGGTGAAGACAATGCTAAGAATGGCAGATGGTGCTAAGATCCCACTGTCTACAAATATTTAATTTAATACTTACTCTAAACGTGGAATTTTTGCCTAATGACCAAAAGTTTGCTATACTAGGAAAAAATGGAACTCACTGACATTATTGCTTTAAATGAAGTTAGAATACACAAAGAAATTACAATTAAATATAAAAGGCCTATGGATTGGTTTTCCTTTATGAGGTAAATAAAGGAGTTAATGGATTTCTTTTTATTGTATACCCAAAGACATTAAGCCATAACATTTCATAGGTCAGCACTTGCTCACCTCACTTTTCATTTTCAAAATCTAAAATGATCATAAGCAAGATCACTTAAACTTATGCAACAAAATTTATTGCAGAGGCTGAGAAGCAGAGGAATTCTATGGAAAACCTGACATGATCCTCTAAATATATAAAGGGTGGCAAAGGGAATAGTGATAACTATTAAAAATATGGTTCAAAAATTTCAAATTATGATATAAAGCATTTTTAAATTACTTAGAAGTCTTACAATGGTCATCAATCCTCCCCTCCAAAAGAGAGCTGAAGGTTATGTACAGAGTAAACACCAAATACTACAAAAAATGGAACTAATTTTATCATAACAGGAAATTACTGTGGTATGTATTTGTGTGTACGCGCACGCGCTCATATGTGTGTAGCTACTGGTTCACACAGGTAAAAAAAGAACATAAAATGAAAGGATGAGAAGATAAAAATACGTTTAAATAAACATAATGTTAACACTGAAAAATGGAAACGGATAAAGGTAAAAGGTTAGCTTTCATATTCACCACTTCTCGGAGAAGTTTAATCAATAAAAATTCAGTCACAACAATGAAGAGGCCAAAATACCCAGAGAATTGCTTTCAACCACTGAAACAATTAATATCTTTGCTAAGTAGTCACTTTACTAAGTGGTAAAGGGTAACTAACATCCATTTAGAGTACAAGCACACTTGGAAAACATTACAGAGGGAAATGATAGAAAAACGGGTAATTCTGCCTTTTAAAACAGTGAAAAATAATAGAAGAGAAAATGAAGACAGAAGAATGCCTAACAAACTAAGCCAGATCATGCAAAGATCATTCATAGACAGAAATGGATGAACAAAAAAATAGCAGTACAATGTATGAACAGGTTTACTAGTGTTTCTTTCTAAATATGTTCTTATCAAAAGAACAGTAAATGACCATTTTCAGATTTTACTATTCTATCTAATAAACTATGTGATGTGATGGAAAAGGTACTTAAGATGATAACATCATGGCAGAAGCTAGACTTAGTTCAGGTTCTCATCCCTTCTTTCCTGGACTATGGCAACAACCTTTTACTTCATCTCCTTGCCTCAAGTCTCTTTCCCTTCTGATTTGTCCTCCACATAGCTGCCAAAATGATAATCCTAAAGTAAAGATCTTACCATGTCATTTCCTGATAAAGGAGACTCAACGGCTCCCTACTGCCTCTAGAATAAAATACAAACTCCTGTTTATCATTTAAAGCCCTTTAAAATTCAGCTTCAGGCTACTTTCCAGGCTGATCAGCTTGAATCCAGCCTCAGATATTTACTAGCTCCATGATTCTGGACGAATCATTTCACTGTCCTCTGCTTCAGTTTCTTCTTCTAGAAAATGGAAATAACAATAGCATCTATATCACAGGTTTACAGTGAGGATGAGATAACATATGTAATGCACTGTGCAAACCTTAAATGTGCTATATAAATGTCAGGTATTATTAGCTATTATAAATTAAGGCACAAGAAACTCATCAAAGATATTCACTTATTGTATACAAAAAGTGTTTATCTATCGTTGTACACAATGTCCTGCCTGAGATGCAAATGGAAGCAGGTAGAATACCTGTAGATTATATAATTCTACAGATGCTTCTATTTGTGGATGATATTGTGCTGATTACATTCAGAATACTGCAGTAAAGCAGCAGCAGGAACTCACAATTATAGAGCTTTAAGTTTTGTAGTAAGATACAAGACTATTCAAAAGGGATTACCCTAATGATCCATACAGGAAAAAATAAACAGATGTAAAATGTATTTATCTAGATAAGTAGCTGGAAGGCTTGTCCATTGAGTCAATATATCAACATATACATTGATAAGAATTACAAATAATAATCTGCATCCAGAAATGACTACAAGGAAAATTGTGTGCTGGACAATATTTGTGCAATTATGCTGCATTTTCAATGATCTCATGCTGTTTCCTAACATAAATGCTCATTGTTTTTACTACCTAGATCCTCCCAGTGATGCAGTTTGATTGTGAATCTTGGACCAGCACAACATTTTAAGACTAAAATTTGCAAGTGACCCAAAGTGCAATGGAGAGATGCTCAGTGGTCTTATGTAAGCTGTAGTATATTTCCAACAAGACAAATAACAAGAGGCATAAGAGTTATTAAGTACTAGAGAGAGGAACAAGAGTTAGCTTAACTTTTTGTACATTGCATAAAATGTACAAATAGCTAGAGGAAGGCCTTTAGTATATGTTAGAAAGATCTAACAATCTGTTGGGAGAACATGGACAAAAATTATCCAGGATGAGAAAGCACAAATAGACTATGATCTGAACAATGAAGTGATTACCTATGCTTGAGGCTATATAAAAGCAGAAGAGGAAGCCACACCCAGGGGAAGTTTTTCAACCCCTGAAATACAATAAGATCGCTGATCAATTAAATATTAAAATATAATTACTTACAGACACTGTTAGAGATTCTTGTATGTCTTTATGGCTCACTAGCTGAACATTACCATCTTCATAATAGTGAACCTATCCAAAGAAATTACAGCATTGGCATTACAGTACCATCAAGACAGGAAGAGTTCATTTTATCCTTTATTATTTATAACATAAGCAATTGCAGTTCAAGAACTTTACAATGAACTTAAAAAAAATATAATTCTCTGAAAAAGTTCTAATAATGTTCTATGAACTTTAAAAATTTCACTAAGAGCCAGAGACATTTAAAATGTCAAAAGTCAATGAGCAAAACATTCACAATGAGTTATAAAATATTCTATAACTGAAAACTACAGAAACTAACCAAGGCATAATGCTTAAAGCTGTATATTATAATCTAAGGAGCAATGGGATGGGAGTCTGATCTGTATGGTATTCTCAGTTCCAGAATTATCCATGTGATGCTGGGAAAGTGCCTTCAATTCTCTAAGTTTCCTATATATACAATTGATGAGGATGCTGGGTCAGGTGATCTGTAAGGTCCAACCCTACCTTTGCCACGCTAAATCTTATGATCCTACCACAAATATATGAAAAGCAGAAAACAAATAGTAGTTTTTAATTCTATGGGTTTTAGAGTTTGTCAGCTATGCCCAAAACAGAGGACTAACAACAAACTGCTTAATGTAAAAAAACATAAGCAGCTAAGAATGTATATTCTTTTTCTGTACTAACCTATACTAGAAGTGTCAAACTTGGAGCATGAGGCAAGGCCTATAAAGCTCCTGCCTATGGCTAAAGATTAAAGTATGATTGGGGCGGCCAGGTGGCTCAGCAAGTAAGCGCACTGGCCCCAGAGTCAGGATGACCTGGATCGAATCCGGGCTCAGATACTTAGCACCCATCCAGAAATAACTGGCCATGTAACCTTGAGTAAGTCACTTAACCCCAATTGCTTAAAAAAAAAAAAAAAAGAGATTGAAGTATAATTGGCAAATGTTTGACAAAATAAATATAAAGAAAACAGAACATAGGTAATGTAAATTTGTGATTTTCTAAGTCAATATGCTGCCCATGACATCGTTTCTATTTGAATTTGACACTAGAGACCTACACCTAATAAAATCAGCATAAAAGTTTCTTCATTTTATATAAAACTGAATATACCGATTTTTAACTATCTTAGCTAATTAATGGTAAACCCACCTGAATTTTCAAGATACCAACCACCTGTGTGGTAGAAGGAGTAATTGTAAACTTCCACTCCGATCTCCAACGACCATTCCTTAAAAATAAAAACAGTAGCCATAGATAAATTAGGGAAAATAACTAAACTATGTTTTAAACATTAATTTCTTGCTAAAAGTAGATTGTGTGTATGTGTAGGGGGAATATGCCTATTTGTAGAAGATTAGAATGATGCTACGATAGTGGGAGAGAACAATGGTTCATGGGGCAGCTAGGTGGCACATTAGATAGAGTACTGGGCTTGGAATTGGAAAGACTCATCTTCCTTAGTTCAAATTTGGTGTTAGATAGTAGCTGTGTGTCCCTGGGCAAATGAGGTCACAGAGTCAGACATGACTGAAACAACATCACACCACCAACACATGTAGCCCTAATCTCAGTAACACCATGCCCAACTAACTAACCAAAGACTAACATACCCAAAAGGCAAATGTCACAATTATACTACTTAAGTTTAGTATAGTAACCTTAATGGCTTCTTCTCAGTCCTTATCTTTTGAGTTCTCATCTTGATCCTTGTAGGTCATTTGACACAGCTGATTACTCCCTCCTCCTAAATATTCTCTTTTCCTTGGATTTTTGTGACAAACCTTTCTCCTGGTTCTTTTCCTACCTGTCTGGTTACTTCCTACTCTGTTTTGCTGAATACCATTCAGTTCTCATGCTCTAACTATGAGTGTACTTCAAGGTTCTGTACAGGGACCTCTTCTCTTTCTATATTGTTCTTTGGTGCTCTTATCAGCTGCCATGCATTCAATTATCATCTCTATGCAGATGATTCCCTAATTAATAGATGCATCCCTAGCCTCTTTCCTCTGAACTTGCCATGAACTTCAAATTTTGAAGGCATCTATAAACTCAACATGTCCAAAATACAACACATTATCTTTTCCCCAAAACTATTACCCTTTCTTTACTTCCCTATTTCACTGAGGGCACCAACATCCTTCTAACCTGCCAGATTCATAATCTGATTTTACCTCTCCCTCATCCAATAAAGTTATCAAATTTTGTCATTTCTACCTTTCTACCTCCAGTTCATTCTCTCATTACCTCTTGCCTAGATTACTGCAACAACACTACTAGATAACCTCTCTGTTTTTTCTTCCCAATCCATCTTTCACTCAGCTACCAAATGGATATTCTTAAAATACAAGTATGACCATGTCTTCCCTGATCAAGGATATCTAAGGTCTGGGGCTGCTTAGGTGGTGCAGTAAATAGAGCACCAGCCCTGGAGTCAGGAGGATCTGAATTCAAATACAACCTCAGACATTTAATACTTACTAGCCGTGTCCTTGGGCAAGTCACTTAACCCCAATTGCCCTGCCTTCCCCCCTCCAAAAAAAAAAAAAAGGATATCTAAGGTCTCTAGGTTGCCCTTTATAATCCCCACTTTCTTTCAAGGCTCATTTCATGTGCCACCTCCTACACATGGCCTATTCTGATCTCTCCCTCCTTAACTCTGGCCTTACCCACCAAATTACTTTGTATTTTGGAGGGAGGGAAGGCAAGGCAATTGGGGTTAAGTGACTTGACCAAGGACATGGCTAGTAAGTGTCAGGTGTCTGAGGCCACATTTGAACTCAGATCTTCCTGACTCCAGGGCTAGCAATCTATTCACTGAGTCATCTAGCTGCCCTACCAAATTACTCTGGCTAAATTTTATATTTACTTCAAAACACACACACACGGATAGTTTTCCCCCAATAAGTAAATTCCTCAAGGGTAGAGATCAGCACAAACATAATGTTTGGCCTACAACGTAATAGGCAACTAATAAACGCTTTTCAAATAAATAAAACAAAAGCTCACTCATTTCTAAATTTGCAATGACACCATAAGAATAATACTAGCTTATATTTATATAGCACTTTAAGACTGACAAACGTTTTCCTCATAACAATGCTAGTTCATGTATGTATCGGAAGTATTATAATTGTACTTTACAGATGAGGAAACTAATGTCACAGAAGTGAACTGACTTGGAGTCAAAAAATAAGTGTCTGAAAAGAAGGATGCAAATCCAGGGCTCTTGATCACAAGTGCAACACTTTCTTTTGAATGTACTATGAATTAACTAATAAAATATGAGGTATGTAATAATGATTTTTACCTAAGTGCATTATGCCTATATATTTAAAAAAATGTAAAATATATTATTAAAAAGGTGTAATTAGGTCTTGAGGCTGAATGGCAGCATTATCCAATCTAATCCATGTATTATCCAATTTAATATATTCTATTGGTGTTGGCTCTGGACAAAGCACATACTAGACACTGGAAATACAGAGATTGATGTGCTGTATAGACCCAACTCACGTGGACTGCATGCTAAAGAAATGGAATATGGAAGAAAGATATGTGCAAATAACTATGTCAATTCCTCAAGAGTATGTGAGACTTATTTTACTCCTTCATGACCTGGACGCCCAGGGAGATGTCAGTCTAAGTATACCATTAAACAACCCAACCCTCCTGGGGAAATGTCCTTTTGGAATCAAAGACCTGAGAAGAGAGGCCAGCAACTCACAAAAGAAAGGTTAAAAAAGAAACAGTTTTCTTCATCATATACTACATCTTTTTAGGAAACCTTTCCCTGAAACCAAGAAATGACACTATCTTACAATTTCCTCCCCAGTATCATCATCTTACAATGCATACAATAGAATCTTAACAATTGTTATGGAATTAAAATTTGATGCTTCCTAGATTTTTTTTAATCTTGGAAAAAAAATAACCGCATCTCTCTCCTCCTGTCTCCATTTGGAGACAGTTTTCTCTAAATATATCCAACCATTTATTATGCCCTCCCCCTGAAGTCACTGCCTATATACATATTTTTTCAGGATTTATGGCTGTTATTACAAAATAATGCTGACTGCCATACACACACGTATATACACATATATCTATGTATCTATGTATCTATCTATCTATCTTCTTTCTGGTTGGTTAAGTTGAATATTATAGCATACTTGGATTGCTATTAGTCACTCTTATTAATAAAAAGTATGGACAAGGACAAAGGTAGTCAATGCAGAGGACTCAAACAATTTCTCCTTCAGAAAACATTAAAGACATAACTTTAACTTACCAAAAGTTTTTTGCTTGAAACTGATGACTTTCTATGCATGCAATAATGGTTTGCTGTCCATCTATAGTTTTACCATAAACCTTTATTACAAAGAAAATACATGCAAGTCTCAGTTTAGGACAACAGAATATCAGTCACTAAGCAATTATTAAATTATTCATAGAATGCACAATATGCTGGTAGCTACATATTCAATAAAGGAAATCACTATTCACATATAGTGGACAACAGAAAATACATTCCTCAAAACAGATCTTTTGACTTATTTAATAAATGCTTGTGAAAACAAAATATTGTAAAAAATCACAATAACTGGCCATTCAATCAAATTCATAGAAATCTGTACAAAATAAGCTGTAAAAAACTTAAAAGTACAAAAAGCTAGTGATTTTTAAAAAAATGCTTTGGTAACAATAAAATATAAGCAGGAAAGTTAAATAAATACTTATCACTTAAAGTAAAATGAGAAAACATTTATGCCTTGCTTTATCACAAAATTTAAAATGTGTATGTTAATTGCATGTACTTGTCTCAGTCCCTTTATGTTCAATCTCTATGTATATGTGTTATGTGTATACACACACATACATTTTCCCATTCCATTTGAAAATGTCACTGACTACACTTGATTTTAGAATGAATAGTTTGAGGAACAATAAGTACAGAAATTATTTTTAAAGTCTTCAAAGGGAGGCATGACTAAATAATTACACATTTTAGGTAGAAAATGGGAATGGTAAAGAAGTTGAAATAGAACCATCTTAAAATTCCAGCTGGTTCAACAGCCTTTTTACCTTTGTATCTATCTCTTCTGTATACTACAGAGCCTTGAGCATGACAAGTACTTAAGAAATATTTGTTGGGGGTGACTAGGTGGTACAATGAATAGAGCACTGGTCCTGGAGTCAGGAGGACCTGAGTTCAGATCCGGCCTCAGACACTTAACACAAAAATCTAGCTGTGTGACTTTGGGCAAGTCACTTAACCCCAACTGCCTCACCTTCCCCCCCCTCCAAAAAGAAAAAAAAATATTTGTTGAACTGAATTTCTCAGGAAATTCTAAGGAATATGTCCTTAATGGATAATGACAAAAAGTGACAAACATATAAAATTTTAGTTGTGATGAAAAATTATACATTTCACTAGGTCATGCATTGCCAAGACCCTATTTTAAAGATCAATAAAAAGCTCATAATACTATTGTAACTTATGAAAAAATTGTTTAAAAATTATGCTGTCTATTGCTTACTTACTGTGCAGACCCCATTAGGGTAATGTTCCTTTACATAGGCTCTCATGGCAGTCTCCACTGAATGTCTCCAAGATTCAATGGCATTTTCACCTTCATAGGGCCTGGGGTCAGTAGCTTCCTTTCTTAAATGATCAAATTTGAAAGAGACCCTATTTTTGGGATCCAGAAATTTTCCATTTCCTAAATCACCATGCTCTGTTATTAATACCTACAATAAAAGTATACATTTTGAAAAAATAAGTGTTACTTCATGTTTAAACATATCTTAAGTATTTTCATGAAAGCCAATCCTACACAATTTAATACAGAAAACTTTAGAATGAGGATCACAACTAAGTTGACAAATGAAAAGAATATTTTAAAAAATAAAGGCTGCTCAGATACTACTACTTGTTCTTAAAAGAAATACAAACTCAAAGGGGAAACAAGCAGAAAAGGGGAGGTTAATAGAGAGAATAATACCAAGGAGGGAAAAGTAATAATCAAAACAAGTTTCCTGATCCTGAAGGGAGGACTGAGGGAAAAGGAAGGGGTAAAGGAGAAAAGAGGAACTTAAAAGAGAGTACCTTAGATTTGCCCTTAGACAACTGGCAAATAACTGGACAAATCATTATATAAATGAAATGGTATACTATTATACCATAAAGAAATGAAAACAGACAATTTCAGAGAATTCTGGCTTGTACAAAATGGCAGCGTGAAGTGAGTAAAATCAGAAGAACAATTATACAAAGACAGCAACATTATAAAGAAAAACCACTTTGAAAGACACAGCAATGCTCATCAATCCTGTGGAAGTAGGATGAAAAATGTTCCCCATCTCTGTTTATAATGTAAAAATGTTTTCCTTTCTTATAGAGATGGGTAACAGGTAAAAAGACATACGTTTTTTGTGGCCAAAAAACAATCCATGGATTTGTTTTGTGTATGATTATTTCTAAAAAGAATTTTTTTTAACTTTTCCATCAAGTTTTAATAGAAGTGGAGAGGGGAAGGTTAGCAATAGTGATGTCAAAAAAGGAAGCTATTAAAAAAATGCACAGAATGGAAAGTCTGAGAAGGAAGCACAAATAAGCAGGATATTTTCAAAAGTAATCTACATAATATACACACACACTTTCCATTTCATGAGGCTTACTTTTAAAAAATGTATTTTAATATAAATATTGTAAACATTTAATAAAGACATGAATTACAAATTTTAAAAGCAAGCTGTTTGAAATGGAGATTTATGGCATCACAGATTTAAGGCATCTTTTGGGGTTCTGCTAAGTGTATCAAAATGCTCTTTGGCATTTAAGTTCAGAACAAATTTTTAAAAATTCTATCATTTTATAGCATCATTAATGGCATATATCATTAGAGCAATTAAAAAATAGGAAGTCAGATTTTTTTTAAAGATTAGATCCTCCCAAATGAGTAATCCTGAAACACCCTGTATTTAGTTAAATATTTTTACTATTATGCCTTTATAGCAGTATAAATGAGATATTATTATCATACCTGTTCTTCATAGCCTTCAATTTTTACTGGAGTAAACTGGTCCAAGTTATACTGTGCAAATGCACTAAAAAATGGAAAAAGGCAAATCACTTGAGTTCATTTCATTCATTTTTTCAGATTAAATGTAATAAATAATGCACCCTTAATTCAACATTAAAAGCTATTAGTAGGTTACCATAAATGATACTATCTCCACTGTTATCTTAAAGAAGTTTAGTGATTTTTTTCCTTGAAAATTTTTTCATTAAGAAAACTCTTAAAATAGGTCTTTTAATAAAAAACACAAATTTAGATAACTTGTTTCTTATCTGTTTAAAGACCTAAAAGAAAAAGGGTAATTTTCTGTAAAAATGGAATTTTCCATTAAAGTATAAGGAACTAAAACCAGTCCTCTAACTGGTTCTGTGACTTTGAGATAGAATAGGACTGGTGCTGACTGGTGCTCACTGAAGACCAGAACAGTTATCCCTTGAGTGGCAGTCTCTCCTTGGACAGTTCTTGCTATTTCCCTGGAGGAAACCATCTGTCTCTGCAGAAGCAGACTTGTCTACAAACAGTTCCCAGAATTGTTCTCATTACCCCAATCTTGCATGGAGCCATATGAATTCGGTTTTGGTACAGTCCCCTCCAGTCTGGCACGGGAAACATTAATGTCTATGTCTACTCTCAAGCTCAACTTGGGTGGCATTTAATCTGATCCCAGTGTGGGGCACTGCAATTCATCCTGGGGCTAGGTGGAAAAGAAGCTATGGGCATGGAGGTGGTTCAAAGCCCTAAAATGATTACTCATGTGAGCATCAATAACCTTTCCATCTCTAACCACCAATGGTCAAAGGGAGAAACCAAGCTTCTTTGTCATTCCTTTAAAGAAGCTCTAAATAAAACCTGAATTTAAAAAAAAGTTGTGATATTACAAACATATTACATTGACACAAGCAAATTATAAACTGTTATATTGTATCTAAAAATCTCAGAAATTTCATTAGGCCTCAGTCAAATGCTAAAACATTTATTTTTGTAGTTACCTTATGAAGTTAAATAGTATTTATTCTAATCATTCTGCTGCTGGTTGCAACATTTCATAACTCCCTTTGAAAATGTTGAGAACCTGTGGCATATTAACTTTTATCCTTTTAAGGTAGATTTGACTTTTTAGAAGAAGGACAGGGGACACTCAAAGTTACATTTGATAAATAAGATGGGTGATTTAATATTTGCAGTCAAAAACTGACAGAATGTTCTGTGACCTAAGGCACTATCATGATGAAGCAGCAAACTGGAACCTTTTTTGTCCCTTTCTGCATCAACTCTGGTTCTCTCATATGCTTTTTACATAATGAATCAGTCATTAATCGTATGAGTTAAATTTTGCACAATTAATACTAATGTTAAAGAAACAAATAAATATCAAATTTTGATATGTACATCATAGGATCACAGTCATTTTTTTTGCTCAAAAATATCCTTTTCCACCTTTCTTATAAAATCTAAACAAAATAAGTCTTTGATGTTTCTGTTCACTCAAAATGTGAAACCAAACATTCTTTTAGAATGAATGTCTATTGGAATTTGATTGGCAAGTTATTCTTTGTGCAATTGTACAATTTTAATTGTATAAATCTCCCACTACCTTTGCGGGATATTTTGATTTGTTCTGTGTGACTGAATAATTGCTTTGTATACAATCAAAGACATCTCTACTACCTTCTTTAAACCTTCTCTGTCAGTTAAAAAGTCTTGCTCTTAATATTTCTTATTTCCATGAATTTGTTTTGAAACTGTAGAAGTGTGAATGGGGGAATGAGTGAACAAACTGTTCATGGATAAAATTTTTTTAAAATAGGGAAGACTTGTTTGAAATGATGGAGAATAAAAAAATAACTAAAAGAATAACACAATTATTCCACATAAATAAAGACAACTGTAAATGACAGTTCTTTTAACTAAAAGAAAGGTAGCAAAGTTTAAGTCTCTTTGTCCCAAAACCACTTTTTGTTCTTATTTTTTTGAAGAATCTACAGGGAATTGAAGGGAGAATATATGGGGATAGATGGTTTAAATGTTATGCTGAAAGCAGATTTATCAATTTAAAAAAACCCTCCTGTTATTACTTCAATTCCGTAAGTTAAGTCATGTGTCACAGTGTTAAATTTTATGTGATATCAAACAAATCTTGGCTCTAAATAATCAACTGTCATATCAACAACAAGAACAACACAATCCATCGCCCTCTATTCCTCACAGTTGTTAGAAATAGTCAATAGACAGATCTTGAAAATAATGTTAATAAATGAACCTAAAACTTTAGGGTTCAATACGCTTCAGATACTGGGATAAGGAATCATTCTATAACAAAAACTGCTGGGAAAACTAGAAATAGTCAATAGCAATTATGTTTAGAGCAACAACTCATATAACAAAGTTAGCACCAAATGGATATATGAACTATATAAAATGGCACATAAGTAAAACAGAGCACCAAGAAAGAAACTACCTTTTGGATCTGAGGGAGCTAGATATTATAGAGGACAGAGCAATGAACCAGAGTCAGAACACCTGAGTTCAAATCAAGCCTCAGATACTTACTAGCTATGCAAACCCCAGGCAATTCACTTAATCTCTGCCTCAGTTTAAGCTGCAAAAATAATAGTACCTACCTCCCAGGGCTCTTGTGAGTATCAAATGAGATAATATTTATAAAATACTTTATCACAGTGCCTAAGGCATAATAGTTAATAAATAAATGCTTATTTCCTTCCCTCCTTTATCTATGGATGGAGTAGAGATCATGATCAAACAGGGGATAAAGAAGATCTATATAAAGAACTGATTCAAATTTACAAAAATAAGAAAAATGATGAATGGTCAAAGGATATGAATAGGTAGCTCTCAAGGAAAGAAATCTAAGTTATCTACAATCAACAACTATTTATTAAGTACTTACTATGTGCCTATTAAGTGCCTACTATGTGCCTGGTACTGGTACTTTTGTACTGTGCACAAAAGACATTGACTATTTCCAACTGTTGACATTTTTAAACCTCAGAATTGCTTTGATTTGCATTTTTTATTAGAAATCTTGGAGACTTTCATATGGTAGTTAGTAGTCTGCAATTCTTTCGCTAATTGTTTAATGGATCTTGATCTTATACATTTGAATTAATTTGATATATAGATACATACACATATTCAGATTTTTATCGAATATATTCGATACAAAAAAATTTCCCCCCAATCAATCCTTTCTTATATTACTTGTGTGGACTTTACTTCTTCAAAGGTATCCTATTTCATGTAATAAAAATTATTTATTTTATATTCTGTGACCACATCTATCTCCTGTTTAGTAGAGGATTCTCTCTTAAGTGTGAAAAATATCAGATCTGTTTTCTTTTTTTGTTTGTGGTATGCCTTTAAACATTCAGGGATAAGGAACTATTTCAAATTTATTATGACATATGGTATAAGTGTCTTTTCTGTTAACCTTCTTTCTTGTTTTCTCAAAAGTTCTTGTCAAATACTAACATCAACTAATTTTTTTCCTCAGTAAACCTGGTTAATTAAGTTCATGTTTCAATTTGCCCCTATCTAATCTGTTCCAGTCATCTACTTTGCTATTTTTATTCAACACAAAATAATTTTGATGACAAAAATATTCATGTTATAAGAATGTTCTAGAAATGTACATATGAAACACCCATGAGATGTACATTTCAGAAAAAACACATAAAATCAAATCCATTTTATAGTAACACTTGATATATGACAGTATTTATAGCATTATGAAAGCTAAAGATCACAAAACATATCATATATTATGTGCATATACACACACACTTCAGGTTAAAAGGAGTAAGAAGCCTGAAAAATTTCAAAGAAATTCATAATTAGAGCCAACAAGTATGAAACAAATGATAATAGCATTTGCTATTAGAATTACCAGAGAAATAAAACAAGGAAACTTCTAGAAGACTAATTTCCACTTACACGTGTGTGGACATGATAGAATGCTTTCAGGAAAAAAAGGCTAAGTATAAATCTTCAGTATTATCACAAAGGTATCTACTGCATAACCTTACCATGATAGATTCTTTCTTTTTTTTATATGAAGCTTTTATTTTTAACTTCTAGTTTCCACTGTTCATTTCCGCAAGATTTTGAGTTACAATTTTTTTCCCCATTTTTCCCCTACCCCAAAATAGCGATCCCAATGGATATCCCCTCCTACAATCTGCTCTCTCACATATCTTCTCCCACACACCCTCCAACTTTCCAGTATGGCACGGTGGATCTCTATGCCCCTGTGTCTGTATATCTTATTTCCTATTTACATGTAAAATAATATTGATAATAGCATATATATATTTGATTTTTAAAACTTTGAATTCCAGATTCATTCCCTTCCTCTCTTGTCACCCACACTTACTAGGAAGATAAGCAATTCGATATAGGTTGTACATGGGTAGCTATGCAAAACATTTCCATAGTAGATATATTGTAAAAGACTGACTATATTTCCCTCCCTCCTATCCCACCTCCCACTTGTTCTATTCTCTACTTTGATCCCGTCCCTTATCAAAAGTGGGTGCTTCCAACTTCCCTCTCCCCAAGCCTGCCCTCCCTTCCATCATCCCCTCTCTCATTCCCTTCCCCCCTACTCTCCTTGAGGGTGAGATACTCTATTTAGTGTGTATATCATTCCCTCCCCAAGCCAAATTCAATGAGAAAAGGTTGACCCACTCCCTTTTCCCTTCCTGTTCTTCCCCTCCATTATAACCATTTTCCCTTGCCTCTTCTATATGAGATAGTTTACCCCATTCTGTCTTTCCCCATCTCCTCTCATTATATTCCTCTCACCTCTTAATTTCACCTTTTAAGTATCATCCCTTCCCATTAAACTGGTCTTGTGCCCTGTATCTATGCATACCTGTACACATATATACATACATTCATATATGTATTCATATATACACACATATTTCTATTCCCTTCAATTATTCTCATACTGAGAAAAGTTTCTTAAGTTACAATTACCACTTTTCCATGTAGGAATGTAAATAGTTCAACTTTGATAAGTTCCTTATGATTTCTTTTCCCTGTTTTCCTTCTCTTGCTTCTTGTATCTGAATTCAAATTTTCTATTCAACTCTGAAAAGCAAGAATGCTTGAAAGTCCTCTATTCCACTGAATGACCATATTTTCCCCTGAAACATGATACTCAGTTTTGCTAGGTAGGTGATTCTTGGTTTTAATCCCAGCTCCTTCGACCTCCGGAATATCATATTCCAAGCCCTTTGATCCCTCAGTATAGAAGCTGCCAGATCTTGGGTTATACTGATTGTGTTTCCACAATATTCAAATTGTTTCTTCCTGGCTGCTTGTAATATTTTCTCCTTCATCTGGGAATTCTGGAACCTGGCTATAATATTTCTAGGAGTTTTCTTTTTGGGATCTTTTTCAGGAGGTGCTCAGTGGATTCTTTAAACCTCTATTTTGTCCTCTGGTTCTAAAACATTAGGGCAATATTCCTTGAGAATATCTGGAAGGATGATTTCTAGGTTCTTTTTTTGATCATGGCTTTCAGGTAGTCCAATAATTTTTAAATTATCTCTCCTGAATCTATTTTCCAGGTCGGTGATTTTCCCAATGAGATATTTCACATTGCCGTCTATTTTTTCATTTGCTTGGATCTGTTTAATAGTATCTTGATTTCCCATAAAGTCATTAGCTTCCATTTGCTCTAATCTAATTCTGAAGGAATGATTCTCTTCAGTGAGCTTTTGAGATTTTTTTTCCATTTGGCAAATTTGGCTTTTTAAGGCATTTTGTTCCTCATTGCCTTTTTGAGCCTCTTTTACCATTTGAGTTAGTCTATTTTTTAAGGTGTTATTTTCTTCAGTCAGGTTGTTGACTCTCGTTTCATAATTTTCTTGCATCATTTTCATTTCTCTTCCCAATTTTTCCTCCACTTCTCTTATTTCATTTTCAAAATCCTTTTTAAGCTCCTCTACGGCCTGTGACCAGCTTGTATTTTTCTTGGAAGCTTTTGGTGCAGGAGTTCTGACTTTACTGTCTTCCTACTGTTCCATGATTTGATCCTTTTTGTCCCCAAAATAGGAGTCTAATGTTTGATTCCTCTGTTTGCTTTGCTTCCCTCGTTTATCATGTTGCCACTCAATTACTTGACTTTTGGGCTTTCTGGCACAGTAGGACTCTGCTACCAGACGGGAGCTTTGTACCAAATGCTGGGGTTTTCTCAGCTGCCGAAGGTATTAGTTGGGTGCCCTCTCTGAAGCCTCCACACACTCTGGCAAGCTGGTCATATACCCCAGGACCTCTACCCTACACTGCAATCCAGATCCAAGCAGGTTAAAGCAAGAGCGATTACCCCTCAGACTGATTGCTTGGTCCCCCTACAGTCTGCAGGCCAGGAGCTGAAGCTGCCATGTAGTGGTGGCTGCACAGCTGTGGCACCTCAGCAAATTCTCTCTCCAGGGGATAAAGACTGACCACACTCCCAACTACTTGTTCCCAAAGTCCACACTGCACTGACCTCTCACTTTGTCCTAGCATCTATTGGTTGATAATTCTGGAAACTGCCACAGCTGCTGGTGATCTGAAGTCGCTCCAGCAGTGGCTGGTCAGGCCCACCCTGGGGCTAAAACCTCCAGCTGATGTGGGATTGGGGTCGGCTCCCAGAACGCTGCACTGGCTGCTCCCTGCTGGCCTAGCCTCAGTGGGAGGTTAGCTTCTCTGTGTCATTTTTTGGGTTCTGTAGCTCCAAAGTTTGTTCAGTCTCCTTTTACATGAATTGGAGGTGGTGGGAGCCAGAACCCAGTGGAAGCCCTGTTTCTACTCTACCATCTTGACTCCACCCCACCATTATTGGTTCTTTCAAAATCTCAATCTGTAACAAGATATGATAGCCTAATATAGTGATCCTCACCCTTTTCTACTTTTCATTTTTCCAAAGTCTTTATAAAGATTGTCAGGAACTAGAGATATTGACGGCAGTTATTAAGAGAGCGAGGTTGGTAATTCTATGGTTGCTCCTATAATCACACTTTCTTCCTTGCTGGAAATGCTCCTGAGCCTTGAAGAGGAAAATGTGGCAGTGGCTGATTATCTTGTATCAGGTTTTTGAAATGACCTGTTAGGTTTAGAAGCCTTGGCTTTAAAAGAGAAGGGGAAGGGAGGGAGAGAATGCTAATGCTGTGAGCAAAATATCTGTGACTCTTAAAAAACTAGAGTTTTAAAAATAAGATTAGCTTGCATGTCCGATATCATTAATGTTGGAAAGAACTTGGGGCCCTATGTCATACACACACACTTAATATGAAATGAATGGAGGAGGTATTTTTCTACCATCAGTGACTCAAAGTCCCAATTCATTTAGCTTGTTTAAAGATACCAAATCACAATTAAACTCTGAGAGCAATTATTCTATTCAATGAATTGTAAACACAAGCAATACTTAAAACATTTTTATTTCTAAATATTTTTATATAGAGAGAATATAATATTCAGTACTTACTGAGCTGCCCCTTCCCTGAGAAGATTATCATTATTAAGCAGTAACCGAACATCTGGAAAAAACAAAGTTATTAAAACTATTTCATTATTTGTGTATATTTGAAAAATTTACCAAGATTACGTCTAATCACAGAACACAATGAATACTGGTTTTGTTCTGCTTTTCCCCCCTGAAGAAACTGACTAGAAGAGAGTGAGTCAATTCCTAAGTGACTCTTAAAAAAACCAAAGGAAATTAATATATATTTTACACTCAGAACAGAAATGCAAGTAGATGAAAAAGAAATATAATGTATCCCCAAATAACTAGACAAATGGAGGGACACCAGAAAGATAATGTGATAACTGCAGTGAACACTTTAAGTATTGTATCACTTAAGATGACAACAGTAGTAGCAGTTCCACAGGTAACCACTCTACAGAAAAGTGATAAGGCAAGGAAAAAGCTTGTCATTAACTGCAGGCATTCCTTCCCCCACTTTGGAATATCACAATCATACTACACATGCATCTAACTAATTTATTTTTGGGCAACTGCCCTACCCACTTTGGTGACAAGATATAAGATACCCAAGAGTGATGTCATAAAAAGTCAGTTAATATTTCTACTATTAATCGTCATTATGGTTTTACAAATGGATTTATGACGGCTGTATCGTTTAAAAAATATTGTCACTAATGCTTACTTCACCAGCTCATGTAATTATGAATGTTACATGCAATTTGGTTTTTATTAAAACTACTGCCAAACCCCAGCCTATTATTTTTGGTTCTAGAGGCCTACTTTGATTTGATTTGGTTGGTTTATCTAGATACTGTAGAATGGTGGTAGTGGTTTTCGTTTTATAGTCGTGCCCAACTCTTTGTAACCCCTTTTAAGATCTTCTTGGCAAAGACACTGGAGTGGTTTGCCATTTCCTTCTCCAGCTCTTTTTATAGATGAGAAAATTGAGGCAAACATGGCTAACCGACTTGCCCAAGGCCACACAACTATAAAGTGTCTAAGGCCAAATTTGAAAGTGAGTCTTCCTAACTACAGCCTGGCACTCTCTCCACTGAACAACCTAACTGCCAGAATAATATTTGGTCTCAAATTACTGGAACTAAACAATGGAGACTTCTTATGCAACTCTTTTTAAATAATAGTATTCATGACAGTCTAGTGATATAAATCAGGATCCTTCTCTATTAAAATAAAGAGAACTTGGAGATTCCATTTTAAAATTTCATTCCTTCTCTGCTTATTACTGTCCTATGCCCCTTCTGCTCTTTGCAGCTAAACTCCTCAAAAAGTCAATCTACAATAGGTGCTTCCACTTTCTCTCCTTACTTTTTTATCTTTTACAATCTATCTTCCCACCTCATTCCACCAAAGCTGCTCTCTCCAGTTAACAATTATCTCTTAATTTCCAATTCCAATGGCCTTTTTTCAATCTTAATTCTCCTTAATCTTCTTGTAGCTTTTGACACTCTTGATCACTCTCTGTCTCCTTAACAATTTCTACTCCAGGCTTTTGTGACACTTCTCTCTCTTGTTTTTCCTTCTACCTATCAGACCACTTCTTAGTCTCCTTTGCTGGATCCTCATCTAAATCATACTCTCTAATAACCACGGTGCCTTTCGGGGTTCTATCTTGGGTGTTCTTTTCTCTATATATACAGTATTTGATGATCTCCTCAGCTTCCATGGATTTAACTACCATCTCTATGCTGATAATTCTCAAATTTACATATGCTGCTCCAAACTCTCTGACCTCCAATCTTGAATCTCCAATTGCCTTTCCGACATCTTAAAAATCAATGTCCAATAGACATCTTAAACAACTACTGCTCAAGGGTAGGCTCTTATGAATGAAGTGCTGCAATAACAGCCTACAGGTGGATCTTCCTGCCTCCAATACATTCTCCATTCAGCCACTAAAATAATTTTCCTAAATCCCAAATTTCCTAAATTTTCCTTACTCAATAAATTACAGTGGTTCCTATCATTTCCGTAATCAAAAGCTAAATGCTTTGCTTGGCATCCAAAACCCTTCATAACCTAGATCCCTCATACATTTCCAGTCTTTTGACACCTTACTCTCTGACATGTACTCTTTGATCCAGTGTCACTGACCTCCTGGTTGTTCCACAAACAAGACATTCCATCTCTCAGAGAAGATCAAAATACAAATTCAAAAGAAGACAACATAGTAAAAATTCCTATATCCTCAACAAAAAATATGAATTGGTGTCAGGCCATGGAAGAGCTCAAAAAGAATTTAAAAAATTAAGTAACAGAGGTAGAGTAAAAATTGGGAAGGAAAATAAGTGATGCAATAAAATCATAAAAATAAAAAAAAGTCAACAGCTTGGTAAAGGAATCACAAAAAAATAAAAAAAAACCACCTTAAAAAAAAGAATAGGTCAAATGGTAAGAGGCACAAAAATCCAATGAAAAGAAAAATACCTTGAAAATCAGAATTGGCTAAATGTAAAAAGAAGTACAAAAATTTACTGAAGGAAAAGAAAACTCCTTAAAAAGCAGAATCGACCAAATGGAAAAGGAAGTCCAAAAACACACTGAAGGAAATAATTCATTAAAAATCAGAATTGGGCAAGTGGAAGCTAATGACTTTATTACACACCAAGGAGGAAAGGCAAACCAGCCTAGGTTGGAAAAAGAGAGCATGTCCAAGCTTAGATGTTCTTCAGTATGGGGTGCTGACCTATGAGTGGCTGCTGTACTTGTGGCCTAGATAAGATAAAGAAACCCAGCTGCCAAAAAACAAAGAAACAAATAAAAAAACTGAAAGTAGATAAAATTAAAAACAACAACAACAACAACAAATGCAACTGTTACTCTCATCACCAGTTAAAACCATTTTTTTTAAGAAAAATACTGTCATGCAAGTGGAAAACAAAATGATCCCATCTTTCAAACATAATTATTTCGGTTCAATTATTTTATTTGGGAAAAGTTGCTGTGGTAAAATGTACTCAAGGTGGAAGAAAAAAACAGTAAATTTTAAAATCTGGAAAAAAATCTTTAAAAAAGTCTCAGCTGACTATGTATGCATTACAACTATTTAATACTTTCTAGAGTGGATAAAAAGATGAATGATTTTCAAAAATGTGTAAAAAGATTTATCACTCTTACATTTTAATTGTTTTAAATTTTCAAGAAGCCAGGGAGGGGGGTGAGCTGCTGTGTTGAAAAACCTCAAACGAACCACATTAAAATAACTATTATTAAAATAACCATTTCAAAATAGGACTCCAAGACACCAAAGCACATGAATTATTTGTACTACAAGTTATTTGGGATCATAACCAGGTAATTTTTTTTTCCAGAAAAACCTTTATTAATTGATTATAACAGCCATATGCTGCTTATCCTTAACTTAACTATGGGAGAAATGGCTTTATGACATGGTCATCTCACAATTATCCTTTCACAATACTAATTTGAATTTTCTAACCTAAGGTTGAATACTTGTAGAAAACAAGATTGCTAATTTATTATTAAAAGAAAAAGTAACAGCCATATCAGTGAACTGAGAAAAGTCCAGTTTTTTTTAGTAACAGCTTCTATCAAAAAAAGTTTTCCTCCTTTGGAATTTCAGACTGGAAAGATTCATTTGATTTTGATTTCAGCATATGTACAAAAAGAAATGCATTTCCCATTTTTAACTAAAATACAGTAGTTTGGGGTTTTTTTTTTTTTTTTGTGGGGGGAAGGCAGGGCAACAGGGGTTAAGTGACTTGTCCAAGATCACAGGGCTAGTAAGAGTTAAGTATCTGAGGCTGGATTTGAATTCAGGGACTCTAGACTCCAGGGGTGCTCTATTCACTGTGCCACCTAGCCATCCCCCAAAAATACAGTAGTTTTTAAAACTACTTTCGTTAAATTCATTAGATTTTTTGTTGAAGAATAATACTAAGAATATTGAAAAGTTTCTTTAAATAAAACAATCTAAAGTGATCTTTTTATTGTCTTCAAAAATAAAGGTCAAGTCAATGTGTATTAATTAAGCACCTACTACACCGTCAGACACTGTGTTAAGTACTGGGGATACCAAGAAATGCAAAAATAGAAGACAGTTAAATATATTGCAAATATTTATTGCTAATTGTTTAGGAGACTGTTTCAGAAGCACATATCTTCAATTTGTTCAATTAAATAAAAATTGAACCATCATTCACCATCTGTATAAAACTACAAAATTAAGCTAAAAGATTTCTTTGTAAGATATGGGACTGTCTAAAATTACACACAGATATGTTATTAAGAGTATAAAGCAAAGTTATGTTAAATAAGAATTATCTGGTAGAAGAAATATATTAAACCGAGTCGTCCTAATCATGGATTTAAATCAATTCAAATCTACTACCTTCTCAAAAAGTAAAGCTCCAGAATGGCAAAAAGAAATTTAGCTTGAAACACATATCACTTTTTTTCCTCTATTCTTCTGACAAGTTCTGGAATAAAGTAAGTATGCTAACTGGCCCTGCATTTATCTTCTGAAATTTATATGCAAAATCAATAGTCACTATTTTTTTTTAAAGCAATTGAGGTTAACTTGCTCAAGGTTACACGGCCAGTTATTTCTGGGTGTGGTGCTAAGTATCTGAGCCTGGATTTGATCCCCAGGTCATCCTGACACTGGAGCTGGTGCTCTTACTCGCTGAGCCACCTGGCCACTCCAAATAATTACTATTTCATGTACCATATTTAAAGCATTCAGATATGAGATAATTTGATAAAGGCAGTTTTTCTTCTAGAAAGAGAAAACAGAAGGGTCTTTTGAACTCATCATTATCAGATCCCTAAAAACAGTGGCAATTTCTTATTTGTTACACTGACAACTAAAAAAATTCTGTAATTTCTTACATAACAATTTTTAAAACTTTATGCAAAAAAAACTGATCTCAAATATTCTACAATTCTGCTTTTTCATTACTGTAAAACTTAACTAATTTGGACTAAAGCAGTATGTAAACAAAAAAAAAAGGACAGAAAACAGCTTTATACATGTTAAATTAAGCCACTTATAACTTTTATGGTAGCAATATGGAGTTACGGAGTCATGGATAGGAAGCTGGTTTTGCAACCAGGAAGACTTGTGTTATGCCTCTAACACGTATCAGCTGTTTGATGTCACCTGGGCAAATCACTTCAACTTTTCAGTGCTCTAGGCAATTATTTTATAAGTTATAGACAAAGTGATGACTTGCACTGGTAGAAAGAGTTCCATTTTTATTTAGAACAAATACATATCAACTTACATAATAGAGTAACTCAGATTAGTGATGGTCTAAATTGAGAAAGGCTCATCCACCAGATACTGGTGGCCAGGTAATTATTATTTTCCAGTCAAAACAATACATGGAGATAACTGATTAGTCAAAGATATAATTACATTATATTTAGTTTAGGAACCATACATTGACAAAAACATGACTTATAGATTTGGTGCTGAGAGGGACCTCAGAGACTATTTAATCCAAGCCCCTGATTTTAAAGACAAAGCTCAGACAGTGGAAGTAACTTAGTTAGAAATGAGGTGAGGTTGGGATTTGAACTCAGGTCTTCTAAATCTAAATCCAGTGTACTTTCCATTATGTTAATCATTAAGTAAGTAATTATACCACTCACCATTAAATACCTCATTAAATTCTCCTGGAGGGGCATGGATGATGAATTTTGCTGCTATGCGCACCTGAAACAGAAATGAAAATATTTATTATAGCACATAAAAATAAATGAACAACTATTTTGAAGGTGAGCAAAGCATACTACCTGCAAAACCTTAAAAAGTAGAGCTCTACTGAAAATACTAGAATGTTCTAATGGAAGTAGAAAAAATTAATTCAAAATTTATTGCCATTTAAAAATCAATACTGATTAAAACATACAACTTCAATATAAAACATGCTGTTTAGAAGCTGGATGATAAAAGCTGTCTAATAATCAAATTTATTTTTACCAACAAATTTTAGATATTTCAGAATATCTTTGATATAAAGCAAAAAAATGTGAACTTTTCCTGAATAGATGTGTGTTATTTAGGCATATGAAAGAAGAAAATCTGTTTTTTAAGGAAAAAAGCTACTGATTCAGTGATTGCAAAGGGTCTGTCACAAAATAGTGGAAAATTAAAACAGGTTAAAAAGGTAACAAGGTATGCAAGACACAAAATGATACCAGAGCAGCAGCTGAGACATTTCAGCCACAAAATAAATGATAGAGAAAACAGCATTAACACAAATAATGAAGCATATTTCAGGCAAGAATAGAATCAACAGCAATTTTCAACAATAGCCTAAAATAGTAAATTAAAGCCAAACATTCACATTCATAATAATAAAAAATAAAAAAATTTAAAGATGATTAAAATACCAGGAATACTACCTTTGAAATGTTTGTAGAGAATATTCATCCTGATGTACCTTAAAGTTATTTTTTAAAAACATTTTTATTAAAAGGTTTTCATCTAAAATTCCCTTTTTAATCTAGGCATTTTTAATAATTCATCACAATTAAGATGTGTGCATTTATGAAAGCAAAAAGTCAAGAGGAGAAAGCAAACAAAAAACCTCCATCAACCAGTGCATTTTCTGGTTCATTTGTAGGAACCCATTATGCTTGTGGAAATAATTTTTACAGCAAGATTATGTATGAGAAGCACTGCCTAAGTAAACTAATATAGACAAAAAAATCAGTACAATAACCCAATGACAATATAACTAAAGTGAACTATTCTTTGGAGAGCTAGTGGAATTTTAAGGTGATATTTATATTTCCAACAAAAATGTAAAAGTTAAAAGACACAAAAATCACATGAGCACTAAATTTTCAATTTATAAAACAGCTAAAACATCAAATTCCATCTGAAATTTCAACACATTAGCTATAGTTTTGCAATGTGGACTTCAATTAGCAAGCACTTAATAAAGGGCCTACTATGTGCCACACACTAACCTTGGAATAGAGAAAGGCAAAAACACTTCCTGTCCTCAAGGAGTTCACAAATCTAATGGGGAAGACAACAAGCACACAACTACGCACAAACAAAATATACAAAGAACAAATTTTGAGGCAAACAAGTGTAGCAGCAAGCACCCCAAGCATCCTCCGGGTTTGCTGCCACCACAGGTTCTTGGATCTGCTTTGATAAAGGAAAGCAACAAGCTTACTTTAATCAGCCATAGATGTATTGTTTACCTAGTCCAGGGGAAAGAGGTCAGCACCCCGAACTTCAGAATATACAGACAGAATTATCAAGACAGAAACAGATCAAGTAGACAGATTTCCAAACTGTCCAACCATTACATCCATACCCAATCAACATCTGGGTTTCAACATCTGGGTTTTTCAAAGCCGGACTCTCAACAACGGCTTCCCAGAATTCAGATCAAATCACAGAACACTTCTCAAAGTGAGCCCCAAAACAAAGCTACACATCAGGGCTTTATATAGCCTTCTCTTGGCTTAGAGAATGTAACAACCTTATTGACCCACTGGCCAATCAAGAAGTATCTACTGAAAAACAAGCCTCCCACCCCAGGCTCCAGGTGCACTTTAGCCTAGGGGCAGGGAAGATCTTTAAATTTGCATTTCCACTACACCAAGGAGGGAAGGCATTACATTGAAGAAGACTGGTAAAGGCATCTTGAAAAAGATAGGATTTTAGCTGAGACTTGAAGATAGCCAGAGAAGCCAGGAAGCAGTGATAAGCATTCCAGGTATGAGGGTCAGTTAGTGAAAAGCAAATGAGTGATGAAATAGAATGTCTTGTGTGTGGAAGAGTGAACAATGACATAGTTACTGAGTCATAGAGTACATGGAAGGGAGTAAGGTGTAAGAAGACTGGAAAGGTAGAAGGGCAAGAGGTTAAGAAAGGTGTTCAAAGTAAAAAAGTCCTAAACCGTCTATCTAGAAAACAGAACATGCAGAAAGAGGAAGGCACAGAACTCTGGCACTTATCATTTATGTGACTGTTCTAAAGGTCCAAAGTATACATTCGGTTAAAAGGGAGTGTCTTGTGAAGCAAAGTCCTTGGATGTTATGCTCCACAAAACATCCCTGAATCAACTACATCAGACATGAAATCTTTCTAGAAACCCAATACACTTGTGGTGTTCACTGATTTACAGAGGGCTCTGTAATGTTTCAAAGTAGCTGAGAAAAAAATACAAGTGAGACTAATGTGAAAATATGTTTAACAGGAATGTATATGTGAAGCCTATATCAGATTGCTGGCTGTCTTGGGAAGGGAGAGGGAAAAATTTTAAACTTATGTATGTAAATGCTGAAAACTAAAAATAAATAAATTAAATTATATTATATTAAAAAATAGATGTCAGAGCTTTCTACAAGCCTCACTGTTACTCTGTGTAATAAATAGGAGGCAGGCTATCTCTCCAAATAGGAGATCCACAAGTTGCTAGAGATTTGCAAAAATTTCATTTCAAATAGGTTTCATGGGGACAGTTACAAGTAGTCTCAGAAGTGAAAAGAGTGAGGAGTGGGAAGGAAGAAAGGAGGGCCAAGTAAAAACCGTTAGTTTTTTGTAGTGTCTGTTATCACTCTATTCCTGAGGACTGAAGCTGACTGGAAGATATACCTTGAACATATGTCCAATATCTCAATTAAACCTCTCTTGCCCTCACCAACAGCCTTCCTCTAGGTGACCTCTAAAGAGGGAAGAATAACTTTTATTATTTTTCTAAGTTACTAAAACAGTTCTGCAAATGTTGGGGATGGGGCAGAGGTTGGAACTACATCTAAACAACACCTTAGGTAACTGGCACTCGACATTTACAGAAAGGTAGCAGGCAAGGAATTAGGCAAAGTTAGAAATATAGAAAAATAAAATAAACTTTGATTTTAGTAGTGGAAAAGACAAAGACAGGTACTACATGAGAATCTTAATATTTACTTTAAACTCTTATTAGGATATTTAAGTTACTAAATAATGCTTTATTACTAAGAATATAGTAATTATGTTCAAATAATGTCAATTTTCTTTCAAGTAGTTCTGATTTTTGTAATACAAGTACATTACAAAAACTATACCAGACAAATCTCTAATGCAGTCAAAAGTTCATCTTTCAGTAAAGAACTTGAAAAAAAATCTCCATCTTGTTATATTATCAACCCAGCACTGCTATTTCTTTTCACCTGATAAACAGATCTTTTGTGTACACTATATATGAAGATAAATAAGATCTTCCACATGGCTGCCTTTTGCTTGTTGCCTCATCATAAATATTGGATATAAAATTAGATCTTTAATATAAAATACTCTTATTATAAGTATATGTGTCTATACTAAACACCCCAAAAAACATCCCTTATATATAGCTAGCATTTTAAAAAGGTTTTAAGTTTTGCAAAGTATTTTACACATGTTGTTTCATTTGAACCATATAATAGCCCCGTAAGGTAGATGTCATAATTATTCTCATTTTGCAGATAAGGAAACTGAGACTGAGAAAGGTTAAGTGATTTTCTCAATGTTGCCAAGCAGCTAGTGTCTCAGGCAGAATTTAAATTCAGGCCTTTCTGACTTAAGTCCAACATGAATACATGGTGCCATTTATCTTCCTCTATATTTATATAGTTAACAAGTGTTAAAGTCAGTTACCACATTTTAATTATTATAAATCTCTCTGAATAATAATTTTCATTCAGGAAAAATGGAATATTTCACACACTCCATATAGAAGAGAAAAAAAATCCAATTTTCCATCAGGATGTAACTGTAACATGACAAAACTGGAATTGACCATCTTCTTTATAAAAAGTCTAAGTTTCAACAATAACAACAAAGTAGAAGTAATATTAGTTAGCATCAGTAAAGCCCCTTAAGGTTTTCAAAACACTTTACACTTTATCTCATTTCACCTCCACAACCTTGTGAACCAAGTGCTATGATTATCTCCATTTTACAGATGAGGAGACTGAGGCAGGTTAAGTGATTTGTCCAGGGTCACAAAGCCAGTATGTATCTGAGGCAGAACTCTAATTCTGGTCATCTTAACTCCAAGTCCAGCACTATCCACTGCTACTCAGTTGTCTCTGCAATATTAATAGTGTTGCTTTAAAATGAGAGATAAATGGCTATGAATAACTCTTAAACTCTCTATCAAGAGTGAATAGAGGGGCGGCTAGGTGGCACAGTGAGTAGAGTGCCAGCCCTGGAGTCAGGAAGACCTGAGTTCGGATCCGGCCTCAGTCACTTAACACATACACACATACAAACTAGCCGTGTGACCTTGGGCAAGTCACTTAATGCCAACTGCCCCCACCTTTCCCCATCCAAAAACAATTAAAAAAAACAAATTCTCTATCAAGAGAATGGAAACACTGATTCAAATAGTTTGCAACTATGACAATATTCCCGTTCTTTTCACCAACTGCTGACTTTCTTTGAACAAACTTTGATGGTGCCATCTAAACATATTTCAGAAATTTCACCTAATTTATTTTGATACGTAAATTTTAAAAAGATAATTTGGTGGCCATTATTCCATCTATACATACCAGAGCCAACTTGGAGACTAACAAGTGAACTGCTATTCTAATTTTGGCTGGGCCATGATTTAAATGCGACTGCTTTTGAAAATTCTCTCTTTACTCATACAGTAAATTAATATCTATTCCCTTTTACTTTCCTTTAAACTTAGATCTGTACATAGTTCCCTATTCTTATACAGTTGTGTACTGTAACAGCATGGCTTGGGTTTCGACAATAATTGATATCTTTATTTTTTTTTTCCCTCCTAAACCAGTTTCATTTAAAACTTTGTAAAATAAAAATTACTTCTAACCTGTCTTTCATGTATGCAAAATTGCCAGGGAATATTTAAGATATTCTAAATTGAATTTATGATCCATCTTCAAGTTAAATTGAATTCCTAATTGTTGTTATGTTATGTCCTATATGTGTTTAATGAATATTTACTATTTACAGTAAAAATTCAATTTATTAAGATGCTTACAAAATGAGATATTCTAGTTAACTGAATTTTTAAAAACTGAATTAACCAAAAATCTTTTTGCTTTAACCCTTACTGAAAATTTTTACAAAAATGTATGTCAAATTCCTGTCTACTTTTTAAAGCAGAGTACAGGTAGTATCAGTTTTTTTTTTTTTTAAAGGATTCTATTCTATTTTATTTTTTTTGGAGGGGGTAATGCAAGGCAATTGGGGTTAAATGACTTGCCCAAGGCCACACAGCTACTCAGTATCAAGTATCTGAGGCTGGCTTTGAACTCAGGTCCTCCTAACTCAAGGGCCAGTGCTCGGTCCACTGTGCCACCTACCTGCCCCAGGTAATATAATTTAACATCAGTTATCTTTAGTAGTTCTCAAAAGTCTGATCCAAGGGCATCCCCTTGGGCATCCCCAAGAACCTTTGCGGGGAGGCCTATAAGGACAAAACTATTTACATAATAACAGCAAGACATTGCTTGCCTATTAAACTCCCCTTTCCAACTATATATTTGTGTAAGCAGAGTCTTCCTTCATATATTTCAAACAAAAAATATTATTGGGACAAACTGTATGTAGAAATAGATAAGCAAATCCAGATATCTTCTATTATGCCAGATATTAAAGAAATTTTCAAAAGTAAGTAAAACTGCCATTCTTCTTTCTCACTAATATTCTTTAATTTTGGAAAATTCATTTTTTCATTAAAATGTTATCTATTTTAACATGCAATAAGTTTATTGCTATGATTTTTAATGAATAAGCTAAGCCCTTTAAAAATAGATATAACCCACATTAAAAAAAAGCTCTTTAAGGTCCTCAAAAAATTTTTTAAGAGGGTAAAGGGGGTCCTGAGACCAAATATTTTTGAGAATTGAGGAACTAATTATTTTAAGTCTCCTAATTAGTCTCCTTCTCTCAAGTCTCTCACAACTTGAGAGGGTGTAAGTCAGGAAAACTGAGTTTAAATCCAGCATCGGACACATATACTAGCTGTACAACCCTAGGCAATTCACCTCATTTCTCTCGGTCTCAGTTTCCTCATCTGTAAAACAAGGACAATAACAGCATTTATTATCCCCCAGGGTTTTAGTGGGGGTAAAATGAGATATCTGCAAAGTGCTATATAAATGCTGGCTACTATTATTACACAATATGGACAAGTAACTTTCCTTAAGCAGAGATTTGACCAAGTAGCTTCCTATTCCCTCTAAGGTAAAATATAGAAATTCCCCTGTTTAACTTTTAAAGCCCTATACAATCTGGCCCCAACCCATCGTTCCAGATTAACTACATTATTTTCCCTATCCCAAAGGACACTCCATCTCTGGTCATTTCCACAAATCTGGAATATACTCCTTTCTTACCTCTCACTTGCAGAGACCTTGATTTCCTTTAAGATATTAGCTTAAATACCATTTTCCCCCCAAGAAGTCTAAATTTAAGTTTCTCCAAAATACTAATTCCCCCTTTCCCAAACAATCTTGTCTTTCATTATTTTGTATAGATTTATATTTACTCATTTTAAATATTTGTTGTATATACTTACATATGTACTTGTTATCTCATTAGAATGGAAGCTTCCTAAGGGTAGGGACTGTTTCACCCCCAGTGCCTGGCACACAGGCCTTTAGTGAACACCTGTTGATTGATCCTTGTTCAGTTTTACTCTATATGTATTCTAATAATCAGTGCACAGTACTTGTGAACAAAACTGAAGCTCAAATTTGGTAAGAAATTTAGTCAGTAATAGCAATTGTTAGCTATTGAGCTTAACTTTCCTAAATTAAGGTTCCTAAATAAGCCCCATAATTACCATTCCCAGGAAACCACCACATAGCACTTACTTATTAGGCATGTCTAAGGCACAAAACTTAGCACAGTGCCTGGCACATAGCAGGCATTTAATAAGTATTTACCGACTGACTAGGCCACACTAACTCTTATCAAGACAGGCAAGGAGACCCATTTGGTACAAACAGGAGTAGTGCAATGGTAGAAGTAGATACTAAGAGTATCCACCAAGGCAAAGTACACAATTTATTTCAGCCCTAGTACCCTTCCCTTTCTCCCATCCATAAATTAATTATTTTAAAATTTTAATTTAAAAATGTATCTACTGAAAGTAAATTATAAATTCAGAAAAAATAATTCTATTTTTATATTGTTATTCTGATGGTGAAATTATGGTGTGATAGTTTATTTTGCTTCTAATAATCAGATAAATTCTCTCCTACACTTAAAATTTTTTTTTCCCTACGCTTACATTTAAAAGAAATTCTAACTTTCCATCCCTTTTGCTTTTATGAAATCACTGCTTTCAAAATCCTCAAAGTCTGTCAATGATTTATTCTGAGAAGGAAAAGAGAATCAGAGTCTTCTCTCTAATTCTACCTCTTCTGACATATTTTTAACTAGTGGTAAAGCAAAGACCATAGTACCTGAATCTTCATTTCAGCATACTTGAAGAAATTATCCATGCTTCTACATGAGTGATAACACCAAGTTACCAACATTTTGATGGTTACAAAATGGAAAATTTTTGTACTTTAAATAACAAAGGGGATCTATATTCTGTACCTCACTATCACATCTTTACTAGCTTCCCCCAAATATCTTCACAATTATTTTTTATTGAACAAAGAAAAATAAAATGATAAATTTTTATAATACCTTTTAATAATTTCAACTGGGCTAAAGAACTAAAACAAAATAATTTTCCTCTAGTGAAATAGGAAAGGAGAAAGAAGGAAAAATGAAACAATTACAAAGCAACTTGAGGATTATTTTAAGCAATTTATTTCAATAATTATCTAAGATGGTTAAGGCAACACAATGCGTTCTTCTCACCGAAGATTCTTTGTATCCCTCCTCAAAAGTCTTCAGAATGGCTTTTTTATGTGTTTCTAGGCAAACCTGAATGCTTCAAGCACTGTGATTTCATTTGGTGCCAGTACCTACCTGTACCAATGCAGACAACAATCTCTCTTTAACTTAGCAGACAGTTATCATGAACTTCTAGAAATTTAAAATCATTTTAAGGCTAAATCATCTCAACTGGTCCTTCACCAGACCATGACTGCAACAGCCCTGGTTTTTCTAGGATTTTATAGATCAACACTTTTTTCCCCTTTACCACTGATGTAATTCAGCTCCATCCAACACAGTAAAATCATTTCATTGTGAGTCTTACATGATTTAAGAGCCCTAACATGAGTTAACATTTTACCTGCCATTAAAAACATAGCTTTGATCACAACAGATGCTTACTTGCAAGATTAACTGTAACTAAAGGCAAACCTGTTTGAATCAGTGGTTCCCAACCAAGTTCCTTGAGGAATGCAAGTGACTTAAGATAGAGACTCTTTGGCTTTTGTTACGTTTATCTCCAATGCTAACATAAAAAGGACAGTGCTTGGCATGGAAAATTTTTTCTTTGTTGGGTTCATTATTCAATGGATATTAATACAACTACTATATAGGGGAGTCTTGAAAATCTGACATTAAAAACAAGTATTCACAGTCAAAAAGACTACCTTATTTAATGATTAACAAAGGCAAAAAAAAAACCCCTCATTAAATTGGTTGGGTTTTTTGTATTTTTAATTGGGGCAGATGTGAATTGTAACTTTTTTTTTTGTTCCTGTTTATATACATTATGGGGGGAAAAAAGGCTTTTTAAAAAATATCACACACAATTTCTTGTTTCTAATACTTTGACCTGATGGAAACCCCTTAGTGTGAATTCTGCTAGCTGTTCTAATGAAAAAGAGGTTATTAATCTCTGACCTAAGAAAGTAGAAGGTCAGAATCAAGGTTCAGAGAGAGTGGACCAGGGTATATTTAAACTAGTAATTTAAAAATGCATATTGAAAATGCATTTTGTGACTGATTTTCAATGCCTGAACACTAATTTTGGAAAAACTAAGACTTTAAAATAGAAGTCACTTGAATTTATCATGCTTTTTCTTGTTTCGGTGTTTTCATTCTTGAGGGTTTTCCTCTATTATATACCACAAAGATAAAATAAAAATAGCTTTTGATTTCTCATCTACCCAATAAAAATATTCTTCAAAAAGTAGGGAAAAGTTAAAAAGCCTAATATATTTATGCTGAACAATTTACATCCATAACTCCACAAAAGATTTTTAAAAAATAATAAAATTAAATTTTCCGAAAATTTATGATAAAATGGGAAAAAAACAAGGAATATTTAGATTTCATGTTATAAATGAGTTTTAAAAAATATTATCTATCACTGAAGTGACAAATATTAAGCTAAAGAATATATATTCACAAGTACATAATTTATATCACTGCTTTTAACAGTTAAAAATGTATGAAATGGTGGGAGTCAAGATGGCGGAGTAGAAGCAGGACCTCCCCATTGATACGGCTTCCACCTTCCCCAATCCAAGTAAAAAGGGAACTCTAAACAAACTTTGGAGCTGCAGAACCCACAAAATGACACAGAGAAGCTAACTTCCCACTGAGGACAGCCCGACAGGTTGGCAGGAATTGGCCAGCGCAGCACTCTGGGAGCCGAGCCCAGCCCCATGCCTGACCAGCCGCCCGCCGGAGGGACTCCAGATGAGCAGCAGCTGTGGCTGTTTCCAGATTTATCAACATATAGATGCGAAGGACAAAGTGAGAGGTCAGTGCAGTCTGGACTTTGGGACCCAGTAGTGGGAGTACGTTGGTTTTTGCCCCCGGGGAGGAGAAGCCACTGAGATGCCAGCACAACCAGCCAGCTCCACATGGCGGCTTCAGCTCCTGGCCTGAAGAGTGTAGGGGGACCAAGCACCAGTCTGAGGGGTAATGTTCTTGCTTTAACCTTCTTGGATCTGGATTGAAGTCTATTGTGTCCAGCTTGCCAAAGCGTGTGCAGACCTCAGAGAGGGCACCCATCTAATACCTCTGGCAGCTGAGAAAACCTCAGCGTTTGGGATGAAAGCTCCCCTGTCTGGTGGCAGAGTCCTACTGTGGCAAAAAGCCCAGGGGTCGAGTGACTGAGGGGTGACATGACCAGGCAAAGAAAACAAAGCAGACAGACGATTCCAACATTAGACTCCTATTTTGGGGACAAAAAGGAGCAAAGCATGGAACAGGAGGAAGACAGTAAAGTCAGAACTCCTGCACCAAAAGCTTCAAAGGAAAATACGAGCTGGTTACAGGCCATAGAGGAACTTAAGGAGCAGATAAGAGAAGTGGAGGAAAAATTGGGAGGAGAAATGAGAACAATGCAAGAAAATTACAAAATGAGAGTCAACAGCCTGATTGAGGAAAATCATACCTTAAAAAATAGACAACTCAAATGGCAAAAGAGGCTCAAAAAGGCAATGAGAAGAAGAATGCCTTAAAAAGCCAAATTTGCCAGATGGAAAAAGAATCTCAAAAGCTCACTGAGGAGAATCATTGCTTCAGAATTAGACTGGAGCAAATAGAAGCTAATGACTTTATGAGAAATCAAGATGCTGTTAAACAGATCCAAACAAATGAAAGAATAGAAGGCAATGTGAAATGTCTCATGGGGAAAACCACTGACCTGGAAAATAGGTCCAGGAAAGATAATTTTAAAATTACTGGACTACCTGAAAGTCATGATCAAAGTAAGACCCTAGAAATCATCCTCCAGGAAGTTCTCAAACAAAACTGCCTTGATGTTATAGAACCAGAGGGCAAAACAGAGATTGAAAGAATCCACTGATCACCTCCTGAAAAAAGATCCCAAAAAGAAAACTCCTAGGAATATTATAGCCAGGTTCCAGAATTCCCAGATTAAGGAGAGAGTATTACAAGCAGCCAGGAAGAAACAATTTGAATATTGTGGAAACACAATCAGGATAACCCAGGATCTGGCAGCTTCTACTACACTGAGAGATCAAAGGGCTTGGAATATGATATTCCAGAGGTCAAAGGAGCTGGGATTAAAACCAAGAGTCACCTACCCAGCAAAACTGAGTATCATGTTTCAGGGGAAAATATGGTAATTCAGTGGAATAGAGGACTTTCAAGCATTCTTGCTGAAAAAACCAGAGTTGAATAGAAAATTTGACATTCAGACACAAGAAGAAAGAGAAGCATGAGAAGGTAAACAGGGAAAGGAAATCATAAGGAGCTTATCAAAGTTGAACTATTAACATTCCTAAATGGAAAAACTGTAACTTATGAATTGAAAATGAAATGAAAATGTAAATGAAATGAAAAATTGTAACTTATGAAACTTTTCTCAGTAGTTGAAGGTAACAGAAATATATGTGTGTGTGTGTGTGTGTGTGTGTGTGTCTATATATGAGGGTATATGGGCATATGAATACATATGTGAATGTGTGTATATATGTTTACAGGTCTACATAGATAGAGGGCACAGGACCAATTTAACAGGAAGGGATGATACTTAAAAGGTGAATAATGAGAGGAGATGGGGAGAGACAGAATGGTGGGGTAAACTATCTCATATAGAAGATGCAAGTGAAAATGGTTACAATGGAGGGGAAGAATAATACACACTAAATAGGGTATCTCACCCTCCAGGAAAGTAGGTGGGGAAGGGGATGAGAGGGGGGATGATGGAAGGGAGGGCAGGCTGGGGGAGGAGGGAAGTTGGAAGCACTTACTTTTGAAAAGGGATGGGATCAAAGCAGAGAATAGAACAAGTGGGAGGCAGGATAGGAGGGAGGGAAATATAGTCAGTCTTTTACAATATATCTACTATGTTATTGTTTTGCATTAGCCACACATGTACAACCTATACTGAACTGCTTATCTTCCCAGTAAGGGTGGGTGACAAGGGAGGAAGGGAATGAATCTGGAATTCAAAGTTTTAAAATCAAATACTCAAATACATACATATACTATTATTAATACTATTTTACATGTAATTGGGAAATAAGATATACAGGCACTGGGGCATAGAGATCCACTGGAAAAGTCAAAAGGGGTATGGGAGAAAATATGGGAGAGAGCAAATTGGAGGAGGGGATATCCTCTGGGCCTGCTATTTTGGGGCGGTGGGTAGGGGAAAAACGGGGAGAAAATTTGTAACTCAAAATCTGGCGGAAATGAATGATGTAAATCAAAAGTTAATAAATCATTTGAAAAATAAAAAAAATAATTTATGAGACATAATAAAAACACTGGAGAACTTATACTGTCCAACATTCTACACAGCAAATTCCTGAAGGACAATTAAAGACAACTTACAATATAGACATAAATATATGTATTAGCATCCCATGGCAACTGAGGAGTAGGAGCATGAGTTTTGGAATCACTTAATCTGTAGTCCAAGTAAATCATCTTTAAAATGGAGATGGCAATGTTTACACTATTTCATATGGGTTAGGATGATCAAGAAATTAACAGATACAACATAAATTCTTATTAGTTACTGTATTTATCACCCATTCTCACCTATATAAGACACCTACCATAAGGATATTCACTCTCTCACTCACCTAACCATGTATTTTCTCCAAATTCTTTTCCTAGTCTTCTCATCTTTTCTTCCTTTCTACTTTCAATGGACCTCTCCTCTCCTGATTGCTTCTTCTTTTTCACTCACTTTTTTCTTCCTCTTCCTCATTTTTTCCTTCTCCTGCAGTTTATTTCTACCACAATAGTAAGATATCATCTATTAATATAAGAAACGACTACACATATACATGTACTATAGTTAAGAATGTTTACATATATAAAAGTCTATAAACACATTTAAAAGTATTTCAGTAACAGTGTGTTAAGACTTTTCTTTGGTACCATGGGATACACTGAGACTTTTAAGAGCCCTTAGAATAAAATTTCTGTGCCCTGAGGTTCAGTTATATCCCAAAGGGGCCCACAGGTATCTTCAAAGGTTCCATAAACTTGGATGGGAAAAAAACTTAACATCTTTATTTTCACTGACCCCTATGTCAAATCTAATATTTCCTTCACTTAAGAATTTAAAAAAAATTATTCTGACTCCATAGGACTTACCAGACTACCAAAGGAGTTGTAGACAAGAAAGGTTATCTTAACCCTGTTCATCAGTCAAATGATTCAACTGCTCTTGCTTTTAAATAGATCCAAAGAACTGATTGGAGAAACTGAGACACTAGTTATTTAAATGGGAATTGCTGGAAGCTTTTATAGTATTTCACAATTAAAACAAAAGATATGAAACATGCTGTACCTCAAATTGGTTTTGTTAAATTTCAAGAAAAAGTTTCCAAGTTTCCTTTAGATCTACTAGAAAAAGATCCACTTCCCAACTTTACAGCCAGCCATACTCTGAAGCAGGTAATTATCCAGGTCCCTGACATTTACCTTCTCTTTGGAACAATATAATGCAGAAGATTGTGAATCTACTTACATGAGGAGTCTCAAGGTGGAGGATCTATAAAGGACACTGGAGAAACTCTCATGAAATAGAGTGGAGAAGTCCAGGGGAGAGATGGGCAGAACATGGCAGCTGTGTCTTAAACTTTGGGATGTCTGATTCACACAGACTAAGGTTTTGGATTATTAGCCTGATCCCTTGCTTGAGATAAACAGCACTCTCAAGACTGTCTTGGGATTTCAGTAACCATCCACTGATTGTCAAGGTGTAAGAAGCCTCAGACTTTCTTTAGCTGTGGTGAATTTTATAACACCTTTCAATAAAAAACATATTCTCAGGGGCAGATTCTATTCAGGATAGAGAAAAGGAAAAAGGATTTATTAAACTTCTATGTGCCAGGAACTGTGTGAAGCACTTCATAAATATTATCTCATTTTAATCTCACAACAACCTTTTGAGGTTATTAACCTCATTTTAGAATTGAGGAAACTGAGGCTGAGAGAGTTTAAGTGAGTTCCCCACAGTCACAGAGCTATTAAATGTTGAAGGTCATAGTTGAACTCAGGACTACCTGACTCCAGGCTGAGGGTTCTATCCACTGTACCACCTGGTATATTCTGAAGAAAGATCCCAGTGCTTCCTGGGATTTTGGAGGGTGGTGAGGGGGAAGGTGAGAAGACAAGGTAGCCATTTGGGAAAATGTATATAGTTAATATCTGATTCAATTTCCTCTATTTCTTTGTTATTCTGTTTAATTTTTTGCTTTAATAGTCATCTAGTTTGATCAGTAAAAGAAGTGACAATGAGGACTCACTCAATTGAAAAAGCTTTTATTAAGACCCTCTTGTGTAGCAGACCTGGAAGATAATAAAGGCAAAATCAAAATAGTACTTTCCCTCAAGTACCCTATCTATCTGTGGAATGGATTAAATGAATAATCCAACAAGACTACAGACCAGGATGTAGCTGAGTGTATAACTCTGTGCACTATAAGGCAAGGGATTTTTTTTTTAACTGCATAAAAGGCCAACCAGAAAAAATAGGAGTACTAGCTCTTCCATCACCCAAAGCAGGAAATAGTGAAAGCTAAAGAATTCTTTGAGGGAAAACAATGATAAACTGAGATGAAAAGAAACTATAATAAAAGATAAAGACTGATTTTCTACAAATAAATTACAACAAAAAACTAACAAAAGAAGCATATGAAAAAGTACAATCTTAGCAACTAGGTTAAGTAGAACTGTATAGATGTAAGAAACACACCTAAATATCACCAGGAAACAAAAAAGCTAGGATCATAATGATTACCAATCTTATGTCAATTATGGGGAAGAAATTCAGGTGGATAGCTAATTTGGGTCAAATTCTATCAACGGATTGTTTGCTTTGCTCTTTTGGGTAAAACATGAATTTCCTACACATAACCTTCCTTTTAATGCTTAGCCAATTCTTGTGTATAAAATAAATCATCTTAATCCTGTTGTTATCCTGTTAGTTTGCAATTTAGTCTGAGTGCTCTATTAATGTTCCATTAGCTCTATCAGGGTTCTATTAGAACATTGTGTTTTCCCAGATATGTTATTAAAAAAAATGTTTACTGTAGTCTTTATGAACTTTTATTTCTTCTTAAGAATTATTTTTATGTTTATAAATTGTCCATAGGAAAGGGTTAACAAACATGTTTCACTTTACATACAACTATTAAATTCTCTAACATTTAAAATGTATGACTCAAGGGAATATGTAGGCTAACTGCATTACTTTGATTAAATACTAATAAGCATTTCTACAGCACTATAAAATTAACAAAATATTTGATGCTTATAACAATCCGTGTTATAAGCTCTATAGTTATTATCCTCATCTTACAGATGAGAAAACAAATTTGTTGAGACTTTAATTAATGTGCCCAGTCACAGAACTAATAAAAATCAGAGGTAGCATTTGAATGTAGGTCTCTCCTAACTCTTAAGTCAAGATCTCTTTAAAGGACTATTTTAGTTAAAAGTTGCCATAAATAATAAGATGGTACATAGATCACTAATTTTCAAAGACATCAAATTTAATAAGATATATACCTAACATTAAAACTACAAAGATTATAATTAAACCTTTCTTTGATGACTCAGGAGGTATTTCTAGATACTATACCCTTTAAGTTCACGATTAAGAACTTCTATTATTATTGTACAATATAGAAGATCTCGTGGGTTGCCTCAGTGAGATCCACAGTCAATCTAAAGAGATTAGCCTAACTGGGAAAACCAAGTAGATAAATACATAATAAATGAAGGGGTAATCTTTTGAGTTAATCCTCTAGCATCTATATCTATACTTTGGGAAAGGTTTATGCAGGTGGTGTCATTTCTAAGAGGCAAACTGGAGGAGGATGTATTCAAGGCATCAAGTCAAGAAATTTTACACATGACTAACAGAAAAGCCAATTGGCTAGACTGCATTAATGAAGACAAACATACAATAAAGCTGGAAAAGGAGGCAGGAGTTACATTTTGAAAGGCTTTAAATGCCAAACAAAAGATCCTAGAGATGATAAGAAGCCACTTAAGTTTATGAGTAAAAGAGTGACATGAAAAGACCTATTATGCTTTAGGAATAATACTTTGGCAACTTTATGGAGGATGCAATGAAAAGAAGAGTTTTTAGGTTGGAAAACCAATAAGAATACTATTGCAATAGCCCAGTTAAAAGAGGAGGCAGCTAGGTGGCTTAGTGGATAGAGTGCTGGGTCAGGAATCAGGAAGACCTTAATTCAAATCTGGCCTCACACACTCACTAACTGTGTGACCCTGGGCAAGCTACTTAACCTCTGTTTACCTTAATTAACTGGAGCAGGAAATGGCAAACCACTGCAGTATCTTTGCTAAGAAAATCCCATGGACAATAAGGTCCAAGGTAGTCATGATGTTGGAAAAGACTGAACAATTGTAACAACAAGCACCCTGGCACACTCAGGATGATCTGCTAGCACAGGTTCTTGGATCTGCTTTTCTTAAAGGAAAGCAACTTTTAAGAAGTCAACAATCTTCTTTGATTATATTCACTAGTCCAAGGGAAAGGTCAGCACCCTAAATGTGGAGAAAATACAAGTAGAGAAATTAGCACAAACACCAACAGACAGGGCTCCAACTATCCGACATAGCAGTATTGCTATACATTTTACATACATTATTGGATTGAGGGAATATAGACATCTAAGCAGTCAGGGAGCTCTGAACATACAACTTACTCATAGTCTCGACCAGGAAATCAAAAGATCCTTCTCATGAGCGAACCTCCAAAGCAAACTTCTAACCTCCCAAAATATATAACAAAGACTCAAAAGAATGGAAAGTTCAAAAAAAGGGTGAGAATACCAAAATCTTTGAAGAATCAAAACTATAAGTCATTCAAGGTCAATGCAAACATTCATGTTGATTTTAATAATTTCTAAGTCATAAGTATAAAAGGCTTTATCTAGGATGTGTATGACCAGAAAGGAGTGTACTGGTCATATAACAAGAGTTTGGGGGTCATGTAACAAGAGCAAGACAGCCATGCAACAAAAAGAGCTACATGTGGAATAAGAGTTCAATTCCAGTTCTTCTTACCTGGGTCACCATGGGCAGATTTTCTCATATGTAAAATGAAATGAGAGGTTTGGAAAGATGACCTCTGAAATCCCTTGCAGTTCTAAATCTAAGATTCTGTGCTAACAGACAAGTAGTAGTCTGATATTCAAAAAGTATCCAAAGAATGCCTCCAAAAGGATTAGATAAGGACAATAACCTTCACATGAGGAAGCTTAGATGGGTTGTGATTTGAACTGCTGAAGGAGTACATAACTTTGGTAGGATCACAGATCCACTGAAATGTAAAAGTATATGCAAGGGGTGGCCAGGTGGCTCACCGAGTAAGAGCACCGGCTCCAGTGTCAGGATGACCTGGGGATCAAATCTGGGCTCAGATACTCAGCACCACACCCAGAAATAACTGGCCGTGTAACCTTGAGCAAGTTACTTAACCCCGATTGCTTTAAAAAAAAAAAAAAGTATATGCAGATTGGTCTGATTTTGTATTAGTCCTCTAATTACCTTGAAAGTTATTTTTAAAAACCTGATAGCTTTTCATTTATATTTTTCTCACAGAAGTATATCACATACTCTAACTCAATTATTTTATTTTTATTATTTCTTGGATTCTAGATAAAAACAAATTTACCACAATATTTTAAAGAAAAAGTCTATTATTCAAAATGGGGGGGGCTTGGTTACTAAGTGAAAGAGCTAAGCTCTTTACTTCTTAAAATTCTGGAGACAGGATCTTAAGAAATTATCTAGTGTCACCCTCCTTATTTAACAGTAAATACCTTTGCTACTAGAGTAAGAAATACCTGAGATAAAATATCTGTTTTTCTTCAAAATCCATGAAGGTGACACAAGACACTGCAGATAAATCAGTTTTTAAGCTTAAGATCACTTCTACTTCCAACTACATATTTATAAAAACTATTTAAAAAAAAAACCCAAACTTTTACAAACAGTTCACTATTGAATCTTACTATCAAAAATTATCTAGTCAAAATGACATTATGTAAGTTATTTGAAGCTGCTCTCAAACAAAAGATGCCAACAATTTTCCTATTTGGGTATCAAAATTACTTTCTGACTTTAGAAATCTTACAAAGTAAGCTGTTAAGTTTTTTTCCCTTTCGCAACACTTACATTCAAAATGATAAAGTTCAAGTTGACTTTATTATGGGGCTAAAGTATCTGTACAAACTGTACATTTTTTCTCTGAAAAACTAGTCTCTCCTCCCTTTCTCACTTTGAACCCAAATTTCAAAATAGTTAAAAGATCAATATTAATCCCCTCCTATACTTAAACACTTTCAGTATCCATGAATCCTACAATTAATGACTCAAATATGCAGGAAATGGAACCAATTGCTTATCAGTAGTTACTGTTTCCTGAGGGTTTCCCTGAGCAGCAAAAATTCCCCTCAATTTAAACCTCATACATTTCCACAATCCCCTCAGATGTACCCTGACAATAAAATAGGTGAGAACAACATTATTCATCTCATATTATTGACCTTACCCTTTAAGTAGGTACCTATCTGTAAAACTAACAAGAATCAAAATTTGTAAAAATCTAACCCCTATGGATTGTTTGATGAAATAATCATATAATAATATATATTATATATGATAAAATAACCATATTTCAAGTTGACTTTTTAATAATTCTGATGCCTAAAACCACAAACGTTTAATAAAATATTTTAAATAAAGTAACCATGACTTACTACACAAATTCTATTAATTTCATGTCTAACACCAATGTTTACATATCTTCAAAGTTTCTCAGTCTCTATTTTTCTCCCAAAGTTAATGTCAAGTCCAGTTTGTTTCCCTGTTTTTTCTCCAATCTCTACTTTGATGATACAGGGCATTATGGGACACCCTGGATATCATACCTGTTTTTTCCTAATTAAAAAACAGCAATGAATAATCAAATATCTTTAGATTATATTTTGGGGTTAAATATGTGTTTCTACATCAATGGAAGGGTACAGTTTGATTCCATATAAGGGGAAAAAATTCCAATAATCAGAACTAGCAAAAAATTAAATGGCTGCTCTTGAAGGTAATGAAGAACTATCACTGGAGGGCTTGAAGTAGAAGTTGGCTAAGTATCCACAGGGGAAGGACTAAATTCATGTTTCTGGTGAGACTCAAAAAACTATAGCAGCTCCCTATCACCTTCAGGATGAAATATAAAATCGTTTCTTTGGTGTTCAAAGCTCATTACCTGCTCTCCTTTTTATTCTTTTTATACCTCACACCCCCTTCCCTAACTTTTCAATGCAGTAACACTGAACTCTTTGTAGTTCCTCAAACAAGACAATCCATTTCCCAACACCATGAATTTTCAGTATTTCTTGCCCACACCTGGAATGTTATACCTTCTCATATCTATCACCTAGTTTTCTTCAAGTCACAGCTAAAATCACGTCTTCTACAAGAAGCTTTCCCTGATATTTCTTTATTCTATGGCCTTCCTTCTATTGATTATTTCCAATTTATCTTGTATGTAGTTTATTTGTACATAGTTGTTTGCATGCTGTACCATTAAACTGTAAGCAGATTAAGAAGACGGACCTTTTGCCTTTGTCTTCCCAATACTTATCACAGTGCCTGGTACACCCTAGGCATTTAGCAAATGATTACTGACTGACTGATTGGTGGGGGTAAGGCTAACTGACCTCTTTTAACTCTAAAAGTCTAT
The DNA here is from genome assembly GCF_028583685.1 of Petaurus breviceps papuanus. Taxonomy (NCBI): domain Eukaryota; kingdom Metazoa; phylum Chordata; class Mammalia; order Diprotodontia; family Petauridae; genus Petaurus; species Petaurus breviceps. Next base: position 14,545,566 of record NW_027186645.1, on the reverse strand, counting down.
GAATTAATGATTTTGTGGGTAACAATCTTCCCCTATAATTATCACAATCTCTCTACACTTTTAAAAGTAAAGATAAATTTAATGAATTGCGGGCTCATCTACTGGTGATGAAATCCTCCAAATTTAGGTAGGCTGGTCTTTAAATTTACAAGCACAAAGTCTGGCTTCAGGCTGTATTAAAGTCTTTTCATCTTGGAAAGATCTTTTAGAGTCTGATTTGGAGAACCCTTGATCACCTCCATGCCATGATGAAGTAAAGGAGGATTTTGTGGGAGATAACATTTGGTTTAAAAAAGTCAAGGACATACACATAATTTTACCATCTGTTCATTATCTCATTCTATATGCCAACAGAACACTTTACATTCCTCTTTCCAATCCACTAAGAACACAGGCTCATTGAGAATAGGAACTTTTTTTCTTTTTTCTTTTGCTTTTTTGGAGAGGGGGAGGTATGGCAATTGGGGTTAAGTGACTTGCCCAAGGTCACACGGCTAGTTTTGGTGTTAAGTGTCTGAGGCCGGATTTGAACTCAGGTAATCCTGACTCCAGGGCTGGTGCTCTATTCACTGTACCACCTAGCCGCCCCTAGAATAGGAACTTCTATGATAAATTATACTATCAAAACACACTAACATTAAGCAATCATTAATATTACATTTGATATTGAGGATGATATTTAACTTCCCATAAAATCTCACAAGTACATATCATACTCTTAGAGATGAAAAGGACCTTTGAGATCATTTGGTTCAACTCTCTTATTTTACAGTTAAAGAAAATAAGGCCCAGAGAGGTTAAGTTACTTGCTCAGTCACATGGGTGACTTTGGCAGAAATTGCATTTGAACTTGAATCTTCTGACACCACATACAGTACTTTTTCCATTGTACCCAATTTAATGTTGAGAAGATCAACACTAGGTTGGCTGCAGGATGATGTACTATGCAGACCCTTTCTCTGGGAGTGACAACCTCCCCAACTTCTATTTGAACTCTCTACTTAGGTCTTCAGGACAAACACACAATAATGAAGCTGAAGATTCAGTAAATGAGACTGAGAAAAAACTGTCAGACAGACAGGAAGAGAGAGAACCAGAAATATCAGGGAAACCAAGGGAAACAGCAGAACTGTCTGGGAGAATAAAACCTGAAAAGAGGTTCCAAGATTTAATAGCTCCGGGGGTGGGGGTAGGGTGTGTCTTCTGGTACCCAGAGGGAGCTATTTCATTCAAACTGTACAGAAGAGTAAGATTTCAAGGAGTGAGTGGATAGTGATGCAGGCACTTGACAGTGAAAAGGAGGGCACACAGACAGGCTTGAGGAAATGGCAAGGTCAAGAGGTTTTTAAGGACAGGGGTAGTGAAGATATTTTTAAGAGGGGCCATGATCTGTGCCTCTAAACTTCTCATTTCCCAAAGGTCAAGTATAATATTCTGCACACAGCAGGAACTGATAGAACCTATCAAGGGAGGGTGAGTACACACATAAAATCAAAGAATCTTAAAAGTCCAATATCATTATTATGCCTCATGTTAATATGATGGTATCAGAGGGATTACTCATATTCTTAATATATGTCATAAATTCCTAGGTCATGATGAAGATGTTACAGGGGTAAAAACCTTTGTTCACATCAGGATTAATTTTCTTTGTAAATAAGCCATCACTGATATTTAACTGTGTTGAGTGGTAATTATAAACAGCATGTTTATCTAGGATTCACAAATACAGGGCTTAATCATAAACCTAAAATCAGTACCACCAACCTTTTCCTTAATAAATTTATCATTTCTATAGATGTAAATGTGGCAGTTAGGTGGTGCAGTGGAGAGATATTGAGTATAAGGGCTGAAGTTAGAGAGATCCATCTTCTTGAGTTTAAATCTCATCTCAGATACTTCCTAGCTTTGTGAAACTGTGCAAATCACTTAACCCTGTCTGCCTCAGTTTCCTCATATGTAAAATGAAGTGCAAAAAGAAATGACAAACCACGGTATCTTTGCCAAGAAAATCCCAGATAGGGTCATGAAAAGAAGGAGGTCTACTTAAGTTAAGTATATAAGTATAACCTAAAGGTCTATAGAAATAAGACCTGTTCCTGCCCTCAAAGACAACAGGGAAAATAAAGCATGTATGAAAACTGAAATCGTCTGAGCATCAGTTTCCTCAGTGTAAAATGAAGGTAATGCAAGCATTATTTAAATCATAGTGCTACTGCAAGGATAGCACTTTGCAAGCCTTAACTATATAAATTATTTATCATCAATTAATAAAAAATTTTCACTTAGTAATAAATGGTCTTCAAAAAATCTCTTCATGTACTTGTGAAAAATATAACCTAATGATAAAACCAAAGCACCTTGATTTGCCATCTGCCTAGGTTATAGAACTTGTATTATTCAAAGGTAAATAAAAAGTAAAGATAAGCTCTTTGAAAAGATCCTGATCCTACTTTTTTTTTTTTTGCTTTTTGGAAGGCAATTGGGGCCAACTAACCTGCCCAAGGTTACACGGCTAGTCTTTTTGTGTGGGTGTTAAGTGTCTGAGGCCGGAACCGAACTCAAATCCTCCTGACTCCAGGGCTGGCGCTTCACTCACTGCGCTACCTAGCTGCCCCTATCCTACTTTCTATGATACATGAAGTGTTGGTTAGAATACTCAGAAGAATTCAAAGAATAATTTCTCATGATGTGAATGATTTCACAGCAACAGAAAATATGTTGGTGATTGAACTGTAACAAGCATCACCATCTGCATCTCAAAATGCATGAGGCACTTCATCTGACTGTGTATGAGGTTCTTTTGGTTATAAAACAATTCAGGAAAGAAAAATAGACTGATTCTTCCTATCCCTACTCTCACCTAAAAGCTGGCCACATAGCACAACTATTTTTTTGGCCCTATTATATTATCCTTTTCTTTCAAATATAAATTCATAATTCATTTTTAAAAATTTGGATATCTTATAAAAGGCACTATAAGGAACAGAAAGATCAATGGCCAAGCCTTGCCCTCAAGAAACTTAAAAATTAGCAAAGATAAAGTATGGATATAAATAGGGACAGTAAAGGGCAGTAGCAATATTGTAACAAGCAGTAACATATTCTATACCTACAAGTGTACACAATCCAGTAGAATTGTTTCCTACAGCGCATTATACGTAAGAGACATTTAATAAACGTTTGCTGAGGTTGAAATATAAATTTCAGAGGATCAAACTTTTCTTCTAGTTGGATTGAACAGAACTGGCCCCACATAGGAAGTATTTTAAGTGATTCTTAAAAAATGACTGAAATTTTCATAAACAATATCTTGGGGGCAGGGAGGAAAGAGTAAGAAAACTTACAAAGTGTAGGAACAGTGTTAGCAACTGGAGGGAGTAAAGTACAAAACATGCTTATTAGTAAATGACCAGTATTCTCACAAGGGGAGGGGTGAGGAAAGTGTTTTATAAACCTTAAAGTATCATGTGTGACTAGTGGAGAAGTGATGAGGTTGGAAAGGTAGGTTGAAAAGAGATTCTGTACTGGTTTTACTGCCAGGCTAAGGAGACTAGCAGTTACTCAGAAGCTAGCATGGGAGTATCAATATCACAGCACTGCTTTAGGAAGATTTATCTGGTGGCAGCATGAAAACGAAGAGACTAGGTGCTGGGAGACCAGAAAGGAGGCTATCTATTGTCATAGTAGAGCATAAGATAATAAAGACCTGAACTTGGATAGCAGACAATGGAAATGAAAGGAATATATTCAAAAGGAGGCAGTGACACAAGACTTGGCCATTAATTGGATACAAATGGAAACATCATAGATGACTTCAAATTTATTAGTCTGAGGGGCTGGAAGCATTAACAGAGATTAGGAATTCTGGATAAAGAGCTGGTTTTGGAGACCATGAGCTTGTTTTTAGACATGGCGATTTTAAGATACCTGAGGGGTATCTAGGTAAAACTGCCTAAATAGTTTAAATGTGGAATAGGAGCTCCATGAGAAAAGACAGAACTGGACACAAAAATTTGGGAGTTATCTACGTATAAATGATAGGATCACTACAGAGAAAATGTAGACTTCCTCAATATTACCAATTTCAGAGAAGTGTAATGGGTAGAGAAGACCTGATACGGAAGTCAGGAAGACCTGTGTTTGAATACCACCTTAGACATTTACATTTATTTGCTATATGACCCTGAGCAAATCACTTAAATCTCTTTGGACCTGATCTTGAAGGTCCCTTCCAGTTCTAAATCTATGACCTTAAATGTTTGATGTGGTTCTTTTTGTAAGATTAAAGTCACAAACCTTCAAACAAACTGAAGTTCTCATAAAATTGTTTCACAAGCTGACAGAATAGAAATGACCCTTGTTAGTTTAGGAATTAAAGAGTTAAAATTGTATTTAATTTCTGCATCTGAAGGCAGTAGTGATTTTAGCAAATGAAGTTAGTATTCTTGTCAATGTGACCCTTACCCCTCATAGTCTACCATTGCTTTTGATTAGGTATAAAGGATTCCCAAAATATATTACATTTCTCTGCAGCAGAACTCTGTGGCAACTGTAAGAGAACCTTTAAAATAAGGATTCTTAAACTTTTTTGTGTCATGGACTTCTTTTTGCAGGCTGGTGAAACTTACAGACCCCTTGTCATACATAAAATAAGATTACAAAGGAAATAAAATTATAATGAAATACAGTTATAACAAATATTTAAAAAAAACAAGTTCATGGACCCTAAGTTGAAGATTCTATGTCATATTCTTTTCTGTCCAACAAGCTATCTTTGCCATGGGCACCCATGCTCCTGCCTCCTGTACCTTCTTTGGAACCTCCCCATATGTGAATGCTGTAGGCCTGGAAAATTCCAAGGGAAATACTTCCAGTTTCCTAGTTTCCTGGCACCTTCAAGGTAGAAAACAAGTCATATTCTGTCTAGCCATGTGAAGAACCTAAGCAGCTCTTAATTTAAGCATGGAGTGAAAGTAGACCTAGGAATTCCTGTAAAGAACTTGATGTAATTTTTTACAAGAGCTATCTAAACTCTCTTCCTGTCATGGCATTAAGGTTATGCCTGAGATCCTAGACAACATTCTTAGAAGTTTCCCTTCTTTGCTTTTCCTACTCATAGCATATATATCTATCCTGGGGGGCACAGGAGGGATGTGAGGAATGGGTGTACTGGTCACTGTCACTGGAGCTGCTTTAGTTTGGACATGAAAATCTTTGTTCAAGTGTGGGAATTAGTGACTCACTAGTCCCTTTCCTAGACTGTCTTCTACTAAGACAAAAAGGGCCTAAGGCTTTCATTATTCACTGGATCTTTTAATTCCGTGAAGACCTGTAAATTCCATCAATGGCCCCCAATGGGCTTTTACTTTTTTTTTACATTGCTATTACTGAACAAAACCTGTATACAACCAGAAAAGTTGCCCAAAGAGGTAGAAGAAATATTTTGAAATCTCCCAAGTAGGACTTAAATTATTATAACCTGAAACAAAAGTTACAATGTTGGCACAAATAACATTTTTAAAGGGTTAACTTTGAAAACAATTCTAAAATAATTAAATTATTAATTATAGAAAACAGAACTTTGTTTTTACTTATGAATTTTTTACACAGAAAAGACTGCTTTCTCTCTAGTCAACATAAGGCAATACAAATAGAAGCAGATAAAGAAAAAGGCATTACTTTCAACTGATTCGCAATAAATTAAAAAAAAAAAAAAGGAAGTACCTGAAATTACTAAAGATAACTGTTTTGAAAGACAGTCTGACCTAGTACTAGAACATACAGAGAGGTGGCTTCAAAGTCTGGAAGATCTGGATTCAAGTCAAAACTGACACATAAGGGCAGTAGGCTGTCTGACAAGCCATTTAACTTTTCAGTGCCCTAGGCAGGTTCTAAAACTTCTATGAAGCCTTCTCTAATTTCCCCGAGTCTTTGGTCCTCACAGAGCATTTTTTTGTACTTTTCTGATGCAGTCACATATTATAGTGATTCATGTATGTCATATCCCTCATTAGACTGTAAATTCCAGGAGTCAGGGATCAGATCTTTAGCTAAAGTTTTTTCTTCTACAATACATAGGCCACTCTTGAAAATTAAAATAAGAAGCAGAAGTAGCAAAGTAATCAAATAATTCAAGTGACAGGAATCAGGGTAAGGAACTCCCTCTGAGGACCTCCCCCAACCACAAGACAGCAGCAGCACCTTCTCTGCAATTACAGAGTTGCCTAGAGCACTGGGAAGTTAAATGAATTGCCCAGTGTCACAGGGCTAGTTTGTATCAAAGGTAGGACTGAAACTCAGGAGGCACCATAGCCCTATAAACAATTCTTGACTAAAGAGAGGACTTCTGATTCTTTCTTTAAAAAAAAAAAAACCCTTCAGTTCCACAAAGCTAATATTCTAGCTAAAAATGATGAGATGATTTAGATAACTGATCTAGAAACAAAAATACCACTTTTGTTTAAGTATTTATTTGAATTTAATTGAGTCTTTACAGTGATAAAAGTTTATTGCAAATCTGCATAAGTCTATATAATTAGAGAAAATTAGATTTTAACAAACTTGAAAATACTATTTTTTCTAACGGAAAGACTAAATTCACTCAAATCAAACTTTGTAATGTTTCCTTTCTGATGCCAGTTGAACACATGCATGTACTCTCGAGCATACTGCATAGTAGTTCTATAATCATCCACATTACAAGATCCTCAACTATCTGATTTCTGAGTAATCAGTTAGAATATATTTGAAGATTATTAGTTCAGTGTTAAGATTCTAACTTAGCTCTTCTGACTCCAAATTGGGGGTCTTTCCACTTCTTTCTTAAATTTCATGAGATATGATAGGTGGAGAACAGTTTCAATGACAAACTCCCCTCCATATTCTAACTGCAAACACTATATTCTAACTGCAAACACTAAATAGATAATGCAAAACTTCGGGAGTTCAGGGACTGACTAGAATTTCTGTTAACTAGGTCTTTTGCTTTTTTTTCCCCCTACTTTAGTCATTCACTAATCACTTCCACCGAAGAACTAGAAAGGAAGATGAGATGACACCTAAGATGAACTTTTATTCTGCTTAGGAACATTTACAGCATCTGGTTGATAACTGGTTAAACTGGTGGCTTAGAGACTTCTGAAATGGAATCATTTCCTTATTTGTGCATTATATTGACTGGTTCTGGATTCGAGAGAGGTCATACCAATACTCTCCCCAATTATCCTAAACAATCAAAAGTAGTTTGTTTTTTTGTGTGGTGGGGTAGAGGGGTAGCCTGTCAGAACCCCCAAACAGTCACATAATTCCAAAACATATAAATCTTTGCAAAATGCAACCGTCTATGGTACTGCGATCTATTTGTTACTTAAAGTCTGAAAAATCAAACGTTAGTCTTAACTCCTATGCTACCAAAGCATCATCCAAGTGCCAAATACTCTAAGGAGTTGCACAATCTCCCCCATTTCTAAGAGAGCAGGACCATCAGGCGCCACAACATCAGCACCCTGCGGTGGTGCTGTAGGGGGTTTGGAGAGGTCGCAAGAATGGGGGAAGGGGGGGGGGCGGCTCTAGAAAGTGGATGGGACTCCACACCTTCCTCGACCACAGCAGCTCTAAGCAGGGAAGTCCAAGTCTGCCCGTCTGCCCGGCACACCCGTGAGCCCAAACGGAAAATACAACCCTTCGAGAGAAGGAAGGTGAAAAGCCGGGTGGGGAAAAAGGATCACCAGAATAAAGTGGGGGTGATGTTTTTAACAGTTCGGGGGGGGGATGATTTCTTTGGCGCCTCCCCGCAGCCCCTCTTCCGGCTGGCACTGCCCTCGGGCCGCTCCCCACTCCGGATGCCACCTTCCCCTCGGTCCCCGGCCCCGGGGCTCCGCCCGCAGCCCTGGCAGGAGTGGGGGGCCCCCGCAGAGCGGCCGCTCACCCCCTCCCCCGCGCCTCGGGCCACTTCCCCGGGCTGGGGAGCCCCCGCCCCGGCTCCAGCTTCCTATTTTCGGCGCTCACACACCCTACAAGGAGCGGAGGGAACAGGCGAGCGGCCTCCGGCTGACTGACAGGGGCAGCGGCCGAGTCGGGCGGGCAGACAGGCGGCGGATCTTCCTCCCCAGCCGTCGAATTCGGGGAAAGCCCTCTTCTCTCCCCCAACCCCACGCACCGGGCGTCTCAAGATTCCAAGGGGGCTCCGCCGTCCTCCCTTCTCCTACCTTTTCCTCATCCGACAACTGCTCCTCCAGATCCGCCATCTTTCTTCTGGCTACAAGCGGCGGCGGCAGCGGCCACCTGACTTCCCTCTTCCCGTACGGTCCCAGGCGCCGCGCGCCCCCGCAAGGGGCGGGGCCGGGGAGCCGGAGGCCCGCAGTCGCGCGCTAGCGCCTGCTCCCTCTTCTCCCTTCCCCACCACCCTTCCCTCCTCACCCCGGCAAGTGACCGCCTCCCTTCTGCTAGGAGGGCGCGCGGGCGGGCGCTCGTGCCTCAGATTGGGAAGGGAAGACTGAAGGGTGGCTCGGCGGGGCTGGAAGATCCGAGGCTTCCTTTTTTGACCTCTCTCGGAAAGCAGATAGTTCGCTTTCCTCTCCTCGCCCCGCCCAGCCAATGAGGCTCTCCTCGTGGGTGGACTTGCTGAGGGCGGATGTGCTGGGAGCTGCCTCGCCGTGGAGGAGAGGCGCTGATTGCCATAAAAGGACTGGTGGAGCCAATCTTTTTTCGTCCCCAGCTCTTTTCAAACCTGCTGCGGGGGTTCTTTTGAGACCAGCAGGCGCCCTGGGGACCCGGCCCATTTTGGAGAATGGCGGTCTTTAAAAAGTACAGCCCTGACGTTCTCCCGCGTCTGGTCTTTGCTGACATCTCGCTTCTAAAATACCAAGCAGTTTAAACCCTTCGGTGAATGTAAGGTCAGCAAACCTTGGTCAGGCTCCTACTACGTGCCAGGTACAGTTAAAAACAACAGTCCTTGCCCTAAAGGAGTTCGCATGCAAATAGAGTGAAAACGACATAAATTGGGGATGAGCTCAGAGAAGGTAATATTCCTGGCATTAAGGAGAATTTAAAGGCAACAAACATTTATGAAGCTTCAGGAACAGTGGGGTTTAAAAATTAACAAAAAAAAAAGTCCCCTTCCTCTGGGACCATCCATTCTCATGGGGGGTGGGGGCGGAGGCAACATATAAAGCACTGGTTTATGAGCACTTATGTGCAAAACTGGAAATTCGTCTGAGTAAAACTGGGTACCTCCAGTCAGTCTAGTAAAGAGATAAGACTTGTTTGCAAATAAAAACAGTTCAAATCGGAACGTGAAAATTTTATGAGAAGCACAAAAAAAGTATTATGAAAGTTCACAGAAGGGAAGAAACTCTTGAAGGGGGAGGGCAACCAGAGAAGGAAGTGGCAATTGAGCTGAAATAGGACCTTCAGTAAATGTTTGACTGACTGACTTAAGTCTTGGGCAGGGAGGGAAAAGGAGGTAGGTTTCTAAGCATAGGAAATCAAATATGCTAAGGTATGCAGCTAAGAATGGCTATGGGCTATCTACACCCAAAACTGAATGGACAAGTTAGGTCAGTGTTAGGAAGGGGATGGAGAAACCTCACAGAAATATCTTCATCAAATTTGAGTTAGAAGGGACCTCAGAGGCCAAATACTCCAGTTAACACATTAGAAACCCCCCTCTACAACATCCCTTAAAAATCCAGCCTTCCCTTGAAAAAGCTGTAGTAAAGGGAAATCTACACTATATCCTCAGGGAGGAAGTTCATCCTGCCAGGACAGCTCTATTTGTTCAGAGGTTTGGACAACTCTAACTGTTTAGGGTTTTTTTCTTTTATCAAAACTAAATCCAGGGGTATCTGGTTGGTACAGTGGATAGAGGTTGAGTCATGAGGGCCTGTATTCAAATGCAGCCTCAGATACTCACTAGCTGTGTGACCCTGGGCAAGTCACTTAACACCATAGCCTTTTCCCTATCACCCCTGCCTTTCTGCAACTTCCACCCTTCTGGGTTCTATTTCTGTCCCTTTATTCCATTTCTGATATTTAATAGTTATGTGACCATAAGTGTCACTTAATTTCTCCAATTTTCAGGTTTCACACTGTTCAACAGGAATTACTACTGAAATAACTCACAGGATTGTTGTGAGGATCAAATGAGATAATTTAGATGAAGATTTTGCTAACTGTAAAACACTAAGTAAATGTTATCTACTCCAATGTGAAATAAAGTCATCAAGGTAGTCTGAAATCAGATTGCATAAGTCCTTGAATGACAGTCTAAAAAGTTTATACTTGTAGGGGAGTGATAGAACCAGGCCTGTGCTTTTGGACCTGGCAGTAGGTTTGTGGATGGACTTGAGGGAGAAAAAAATGAAAGCAGGAAAGTAGCTAGGGAGACTATTATAGCAATATAAGGACTGGACTAGGTAGGGTAATAACAGTAGGAGGAGGGAACAGATTTTTAGAGGTAGGATGATCAGGATTTGGGCAGATTGGATGAGGTGGGTGAGAGAGAGGGAGGCATAAAAGGGTGACTAGGCTGATGGTAAATTAGAACACAGTGTTAATAAGGCTAAAAGTCTCAACACTGTAAGACAGTTAGCTTTGCTGTTATTCTTTGGCTACAGAACTCGTTCATAACTCCAACCAGCTATTCAAAAGGGGTAGAGGTGGGGGCAGGGGTCCTGAGAAGAGAGTGAATTGATCAATGAAAATCCATCACCACCGACATATAACATATGGCATAAGAAATGACATACATTTCATATCTACCGCTCAACCCAAGTGAGATAATATACCTAAATATACTAAAAAAATTTTAACATCCAACTTTTAACTTATAGCTATATAGTTCTTTGAAGTTTCCAAACACACTTCTTATAATAAGCCTATAAGGTACATGGAATATTATTTTCTCCATTTTACAGATAAGGAAATAAGCTCAAACAGGAGATTTATTATTATAATTACAAAGTGATTATTCCTTGGTCACACACAAACATAAGTATCAAAGGTGATTATAGAGTGTTTTATTGATAAATTTCCATTTATGCCTTCATTTTTTAGTTTACTTGTCGTTATAAAATGGAGGTTCAAGTCCTGGGTCTACCGTTTTTAGATGTGTGAGACTATACAAATCATTTCAGCCCTCTTGAGTCTGTTTCCTCACCTAGAAAATAGGAATAAATGATCAATATCTCACAGTGTTGCTGTGATGAAAGCACTTTGTAAACTGTAAGAGTACAGATAGATGCTGTCATAATAGAAGAGAGGGATTTATAGTGATGTATATGTGCTCTTAACAACCCCTTTGAATAGCTGTCCTGGATTATGAGTGAGATCTGTAGTCAAAGAATAAGAGCAGACCAATTGTTCCACAAAATGTTGAAACCTATTACCTTGTCTAATTTTATTAGCACTGGGCTTTAATTTATTACCATCTTCGTCAGCAGGTAGCATTGGTACCCCATACATACAGATGTGGGGTGAGAATGAGGAGATGCATATGTTGTAGGAGGCAATATGGTGTAATGGATAAAAAACCGACGTTGAAGGAGTCAGGAAGTCCTGGGTTTAAGTCTTACCTCTAACACATATTGGTTGTATGACCATTGGTGAGTCACAGCCTTAATTAAACACAATTATACTTCTTAGCTTAATGGTGAGCATACTGAAAATAGGGTATGGATTTTGAATTGCTTTGCCTGATGATTTTTCCTTCAAATCACATGTTCTGTGTTGGTGATGATGGGGCTTCTCTTGTGAGCAGCTGGCTTCTTTTAAGAGTAAAATTACAAGCAAAGAAGGAAGCAAAACTAACAAGCCAACAGAGGGCTCAAACCCACAACTTAGCGCTGTGTTCTAACTAAATGACCTGCTTGTCCAAAGGTAAAAATACAAAGTAAAAAATGAAACTATTGCTTATCCTTTAAAATAACTCACACTTATATAGTCTTTTTCAGAATAACTTCTCACAACTGTGTGAGGTATGTGTAAATATTATTGTCACTATTATATTTATGTATGTTTAGTTAGATATCTAACCACACTATATTTCTATATGCATATAGATATATAAAATCTAAGGGCAGCTCAGTGGTGCCAGGCCTGAAATCAGAAAGACCTGAGTTCAAATGTGGCCTCAGACATTTACTAGCTGTGTGACCTTGGGCAAATCATTTAACCCTTTTGCCTCAGTTCCTCAACTGTAAAATGCACTAGATAAGGAAATGGAAAGCACTCTAATATCTTTGCCAAGAAAATCCAAAATGGGGTCATGAAGAGTCAGACATGAGTCAATGACAATAATATATTATTTAATTAAATATTATATAATTATCTAATTATACATGCATATACATACTAGGGTTCAAAAAGATTAAGTAATTTGCCCATTGTCACAACTAACTGAGTCTTGGACCTATATCATAAATCATAGGCTTAGAGGGACCTTATATACCATTGAGTCCAACCCCTCACTTTCTAGATAAGAAAACTGAGAACCAAAAGGGCATTGAGCAATCTGTCTGCTTAAGGTCCTAGAGGTGCTAAGTGGAGAACAAGGACTCAAACTCAGATCTTCCAAATCCAAATCCAGTGGTCTTTTCATTGTACCACAGTGCTATTATCCTGACTCTGTGAACACATTTATTAGACTCTCAAGAAGGTCAAATAACTGAAAACAAGGTTTGATAGGGCCACTGGGGGGAGAGGACATGATGATACTGGTTGAGATGTGAGAAAGTAGGTACCGGTAGGTGCTTTTTGTCTTGACAACATTAAAATATAAGCTCCTTCTGAATAGGGATTATTTCATTCATTGAACAATGCCAGTGGTTGACTGGCACAGAATAGGTGTTTAATAAATGGTTATAGATTGATTAGGATGTGTTGGTAGATAAAATTACCACTCTGTCATTGGTCAGTCCTGGATAATAAACCTAAAATCTGTTCTTTTCTGTAAAATAAAATTTAGCAAAGACTAATTGCCTCTAGCTTACTAACTTCAGAAAGAGCCAAAAATATGTTTAGTGACAGATGTGTCTCTCTCTTTTTGTGACTCCCAAGCATGGTAGGGTTTGCCTGGTAGGTAGCTAAGCTATTGCTTCAGTCAGTAAACCTAAACAAAGAGGGTGGAAGGGATTTTCACCAAAGACTTTTCCCTCAGATCATTTACGGTGTTTCTCTGATATCCATGAAGATTTAAAGATTTGTTCTCTTATGCTTAGATTTTACTCCTTGTCTCTCCTCCATCAGATGTGTTCTCTTACCACAGCTAACAAGGGCCTGGTAATACCAATGTCTTCTACCCAGAAGATTTTCAGTAAATTTTTACTAACTTCCCTTCCTCCTAGCAGCCTCACCCATATCTGATAATATTTTGCAATAATTTGAGTCAGAGAGTGTGTAGACTTTACCTTCTGGTCTCCATGGTGATACCAACAGTAACATATAGTTCTTAACAAGCCTTTCTGTAACAGGACCACTCCCATCCCTCTCAGATAATTAAAGAGACTCAGGAGATGCAACACACCCAAGCATTCTTCATTATTAGTAAGATTTTCTTCTTTAACATTCTCTGCTGGCATTCTTTACCAGAATGGTTGGAGATGGGTCTTCCAAGTGCTTGTCCTTCTTTTATAAATATGTTCCAAGAGTCTCTTGAACTTAGCATCTTTTTGTTGATGTTCAGTCGTTTCAGTCATGTCTGACTCTTTGTAATCCCCATTTGGGGTTGGCGAAGATATAGGAGTGGTTTGCCATTTCCTTCTCTAGTTCATTTTACAGATGAGAAAACTGAGGCAAACAGGATTAAGTGATTTGCCCAGTGTCACACAGCTAGTTAAGTGTCTGAGGCCAGGTTTGAATTCAGGAAGATGAGTCTTCCTGACTTCAGGCCTGGCACTCTATCTACTGTGCCACCTAGCTGTCCAGTCTTTTAGCCTTGTTAACTGAGCAACCTGTCAGATTGTATTTATCTATTCACTTTCTCACAGGTCCTCACAAGGGTGTTAATGTAGAAAGCATACAGACAGATAAACATTTTTTAGTGGAAAGAGTAATGAACTGGAGTCATAGGACCTGATTTCAAATATTGGTTCTTTTATTTACTATTTATGTGACCCTGAACAAGTCAGTTAACATTTCAGGGCTCTGGTTTCCTCATTTGTGAACTGTTGTATTTGGACAGTTTAGCCTTTCTAATGCCTGGCAACTGTAGAGCTATGATTCTATGACATTTTAGCTCACAGAAAAATATGCAAAAATCATTGTTCATCAATTTGGCCTTGCAAACATTTCTTTTCAACATATTAAAGTGAGCCAGCTGCACAAAAGTTCACTGTAGAGCTCTAAGGCATCTTTTTTTAAAGACCAGAAGAATGTACTGTGGGAGAAAGAAGACAGCCTGTGGGGATATTTGGTGGATTACAAATGGTCAGATTCTAACCTGAGGATATCAGGATGGACTTTGTATGACCTACTTTCTCATAATCCTGTTTTGACCTTGGGAAGTTTGGTCCTAGAATTGTCAATTCATGCTACATGTCCTTATTTTTATACAAAAGGTATAAATGAGATCTTTGGTAACTTCTGGGAGCCAAGAGGGCGGAGTAAGCATTAAATTACCATAACTCTCCCATATTCACCACCAAACAACCATAAAATAGCACCTCCAAACAAATCCTGGAGCAGCAGAACCCACAAAAAGATGAGGTGAAACAATCTTATAGCCAAAAAAAAACTTGAAGGATTGGCAAGAAGAGTCTGTCTCACTTGGGTAAAAGGGGAACACAATCCAGGAAAGGAAACGTCTCAGCAAGCTCCAACTCAGCAAACCAGCGAGAGATCCTGATCCCCAGTGTGGTAGAGTAGGCAAATGTCAACACTTGCACACAACATAGCCAGGGGAGTGGCAGTTTCTAGCTTTGAGAACCACCAGGAGAACCTCTAGACTGACTAGCTAATCTGCTACAGCATAGCTCCAGGCAAACAGGGAGCCTCCAGTACCCAGCCTGTCAATTGCTTCAGTGAAGCACCGAGGAAATACAGAAACACCCCACCAGCCTCAGCACCAGCCCTAGGATCCTGGCTCAGCACCAGGTAAACTGACAGATCCCTGTAGCCTCCAGCAGTGCCAACTACCCCCCACCCTACTCTCTCAGCATAGTACTAGACTCAAGAGCCCCCATGGGCCTCAGGGTAACACTAATACAGGAAGATGAGTTTTCCTGACTTTAGTTCTGGCATTTTACGTACTATGCCACCTAGCTGTCCAATCTTTTAGCCTTGGCAATTGAGCAACCTGTCAGATTGTATTCAGCTATTCAGAGCCTGCAAGCTCTGGCACAAGAAGCCTGAGACAGTGCCCCTTCCACCCCAGAGCAGAAGCTCAAATTTAAAACAAAGGAAAAACATCAAAAAAAGATGAGCAAAAAACAACAATAGAAAGTTATTATGGTGACAGGGAAGATCAAGACACAAACTCAGAAAAGGACAACAATATCAAAACACCTGTAGGCAAAACCACAAAGAAAAATATGGAGTGGTAGAACTCATGGAAGAGCTAAAAAATGAGCTTAAATTTCACATAAGACAGGTAGAATAAAAATTGGGAAAAGGAATTAGAGTGATGCAAGAGAATTATGAAAAATAAGTCAACAGCTTGGGAAAAGAAAATGACTGCTTAAAAAGTAGAAGTGGACAAATGGAAAAGGTGATACAAAAATTCACTGAAGAAAACAACTCCTTAAAAAGCCAATTGTTCAAATGGAAAAAGAAGCACAAAGCTAACCAAGAAAAACAACTCCGTCAAAGTTAGAATTGAGAAAGTAGAAGCTAATGACTCTATGAGACATCAAGAATCAATCAATCAAATTCAAAATAATGGAAAAATAGAAGAAAATGTAAAATGCCTGATTGGAAAAACAACTGACCTGGAAAACAGATACAGGAGAGAGACAGTGTCAGCATCATTGAACTATTTGAAAGCCATAATCAAAAAGAAGACCATACAGCATCTTTAAGGAAATTATCAAGGAAAACTGCCCTGATATCCTGGAACCAGAGGGCAAAATAGGCATTGAAAAAGTCCACCAATCACATCAGGAAAGAGCTCCCAAAATGAAAACTCCAAGGAACATTATAATCAAATTACAGAACTATCAAATCAAAGAAAAAATACTGCAAGTGGCCAGAAAAAAAAATTCAAATATCAGGGAGCCACAATCAGGATTACACAGGACTTAACAGCTGCAGTGTTAAAAGATCAGAGATCAGAGAACATGATATTCCAGACGGCAAAGTAGCTGGGACAACAACAGAGAATTACCTACCTGACAAAATGAAGCAGAATACTTCAAAGGAAAAAAATAGTTATTCGATGAAATAGAAAGATTTCAGGCTTTTATAAAGAGAAGACCAGAAATGAACAAAAATATTTGCTCTCCAATATCAAAACCCAAGAGAAGTCTAAAAAGGGAAAAGAGGGAAAAGAAAACATAAAGGATTCAATTGAGCTGAACTGTGGGAAAATGGGAAAATGATACTTGTAATTTAAAAAAATTGTACCACTCATAGTACAGCTAGAAGGAATATACATAGAAGATACAGGTATAAGGTGAATTTGAGGGAATTACATTAAAAAAAATTAAGGGATTGAGAAAGAGAAGTTCACTGGGTACAAAAGGAAGGGAGAGGTACAATAGGGTAATTTATTTCACATGAAGAGACATGAAAAACCTATTACAGAGGAGGGAAAGATGGGATGGTGGTCGATGGGCATCACTTGAATCTTACTCTCATCAGTATTGGCTCAAAGAAGGAATAATATAAACAGTCAGTTGAATATAAGAACTCTGTCTCACCTGACAGGAAAGTAGGAGGGGAGGAGATTAAATAAAGGGAGACTGATAGAAGAGAGGGCAGACCAAGGGGAGGCAGCAGACAGAAGCAAAACACTGGTGAGGAGGGAAAGGGTGAAGGGAGAGAGAAGACAAACAGGAGGAAAAATAGGATGGAGGGAAATACACTGTTAATAATCATAAATGTGAATGTGAATGGGATGAACTCTACTATAAAACAGAAGCAGATAGCAGAGGGTAGAAAAACCAGAATTCTACAGTATATTGTTTACAAGAAACACACCTGAAGCAGAGAGACACACACAGAGTAAAGTAAGGGGCTAGAGCAGAATCTACTATACTTCAGCTGAAGTAAAAAAAAAAAAGCAGGGGAACAATCCTGATCTCAGACAAAGCAAAAGGAAAAATAGACCTAATTAAAAGAGATAAGGAAGGAAACTACATCTTGCTCAAACATACCATAGACAATGAAGTAATATCAATACTAAACATAATATGCATCAAGTGGTATAGCACCCAAATTCTTAAAGAAGTTAAATGAGTTACAGTTTCATGACTAAACAAGAGATAAGAGAACATTATGGAATGTAAAATAGATCATTTTGATTATATGAGATGAAAAAGCTTTTGTGCAAACAAAACCAATGCAGCCAAGGATTAGAAGGAAAGCCAAAAGCTGGGAAACAGTCATTACAGCAAGTGTCTCGATAAAGGCCTCATTTCTCAAATATATAGAGAACAGAGTCAAATTTATAAGAATACAAGCTATTCCTCAATTGATAAATGACCTAAGGATATAAATAGTCTGTTTTCAGATGAAGAAATCAAAGCTTTCTATAGGCATATGAAGACATGCACTAAACCACTTTTGATTAGAGAAATAACAAATTAAAATAACTCTGAGGTACCACCTCATACCTACCAGATTGGATAATGTGACAAAAAAAGGAAAATGATAAATTTTGGAGAGGATGTGCGAAAATTGGAACACTAATGCACTTTTGGTGGAGTTGTAAATTGCTCCAACTAATCTGGACAACAGTTTGGAACTAAGCCTAAAGGGAAACCAAACTGTGCATACCCTTTGATCCAGCAATACTATTAGTAGGGCTGTATCCCAAAGAAATCATAAAAAAGGGAAAAGGACCTACATGTGTAAATATATTCATAGCAGCCCTTTTTGTGGTGGCAAAATATTGGAAATTATGGGGATGCCCATCTATTGGGGAATGACTGAACAAGCTGTGGTATATGAATGTAATGGAATACTACTTTGCAGTAAGAAATAATGAGCTGGCAGATTTCAGAAAAACCTGGGAAGACTTGTACAAACTGATGCAAAGTGAAATGAGCAGAACCAGGAAAACATTGTACACAGTATTAGCAATGCTGTGTGAAGATCAAATATGAAAGACTCAGCTCTTCTCAGCAACACAATGATTCAAGAGGAGTATAAAGGACTAAGAAAGGAAAATGCTATCCATATCCATCCATATGATGGACTCTGACAGCAGATCAAAGCATGCTTTTTCACTTTATTCTTTTTAGTGTTTTTTTTCTTTTAATCCATTTCTTCTTTCACAATTATGACTAATATGTAAACATGTTTTATGTAATAGCACATGTATAACCTATATCAAATTGCCTGCCATTTTAGGAAAAAGGAGAGGGGAGTGAGGGAGAAAATTTAGAACTTAAAATCTTGTAAAGATGATTGCTAAAAATTGTCTTGACAGAAAAGGTATAAATGAGTACCAATATCCTACTCATTTTCTTATATGACTGCAGGGCAATACAACAGCTTCAGAAACATTGAAAGTGACTATACAGAGGACAATAGACAGGTGGGTTCTGGAGCATAATAAGGATGCAACACCTAGTCAGTACAGAACTTATAAAAATATAAGTAGTTAAGATTTCATTAGAGAAATGCACAACAAGAAGGGAAAACAGGTTAATGGAGAGGGCCAGGGCTAGCAGTGTTCTATTGTTACCTTTGATATGTCAAGAAAAACTAAGGAAGCCCTCCAGAATACTGAAAGGACTCCCTGTGGGGGAAATTAAAGGATGATCTGGACTAGAGTCCCACAGAATGACCAGGCATGGCTGCAAGACACGGATTATGATCTGCATAATAGAAGGGGACATCCAGTTGAGTATAATAGTCAGACCTGTCTGTGTTTCAGCCAAGTTGGGATTGTCTCTTTGAAGGAAAAAACAATAAAGAGGACTTCAAAGAAGAAAGATGTCACCACCTTTGTGAAGCCTGTTCTCCTGTTCTTCCCTACTCCTGCTTATCCATCTAGGACCAATTCACAGTCAGGTGAATCACTCACCACCATTATTATGGACTCAGTGTATCTTTCAGGAACACTCCACATCAGCAGCATAACACAGGCTACCAGTAATCACACAGAACAACTACCGTATAACTGGAAATGCAGCTGCTCTGTTAAAAGTAGATAGAGTAGTAGGAGCTATGGGGAAAAAAAAAACAAAAATCAAACCAGCATAACTTCTTTCTTGCCAAAGGGGAATTTTTTAGCTACATATACTTCAAAACCTTGTACAAATATGTCTCCAAGAAACCTTTCCTGATTAACACTATGTAATGTAATGCCAAGGAAAGGCAACTTCCCAAGGTTCAGAATACCAGCATAGGTGCTCTCCATTTTATTCAGTGACCAACCAAGAACAGAGAAGATCAAAATATGACATCATTCAAAATACAGCATTTACTAAGGGTGATTAAATAATCTCCAAGTACTACCCCACCCCAGGACCTTCCATTCATTCAATCAATTACAAAGTCCCTGTTCTAAATACTACTCTACCCCTAGGCTGTACCTTCATTTAGTCCACCACATAGCCCCTCTTCTCAAATGGAGATTAGTTTCCAAACATAAGTAAAATACCTTCATTTGTTCAATCACAGAGCACAAAAAGGTCAAAAGTTCCCCACCCCTGGATCACAATTGAATCTACCCCAGAGTTACATCAAGTTTAAGCACAGCACTTAATACCCAAATGGAGGTCTTTTCTTCATCTTGACAGAGGCAAGTTCTCAGCAATCTTGGTTCCTGGGGAGACAAGGCTTAGCAAAGCCACAAGATACATTGCCAGTCTCTTCATTAATTCATCCTCTGTCTGCAGAACAGTCCTAGAACCCCTGAAAACATTAGCAAAACCCTCTCCCAGGATTTCTGTAAACATACAACAAGAAAATCCTTCTTCAGGGCTTCTGAACCAACAGAAAGGTTCCCAGACCCCTGCAACAACAGCACTGTCCTTCACCAGTGGATAGTATTCACTCTGTCTGCAGGACAGTCTCCAGACCCCTGCAACAACAGCACTGTCCTTCACCAGTGGACAGTATTCACTCTCTGTCTGCAGGACAGTCTCAGGGCTTCTTAGCCAACAGACAGGTTCCAGGACTTCTTCAACAAAAGGACTGTCTTTCACCAGTGGACAAATCTGGCAAAAGAACATCAAAACAGACAGACAAAGTACCAGCAAAACAGCCATGTCTCCTCAGTCCTTGGCAGCTCAGTGAGCAGGTCTCAAAAGTCCCCCAGCAATTCTCCAAAAAGTTCTTCTGCCTCTCTCTTGTCTCTCCAAATCTACATCACCAGCTCCTCCCAGTTCGTGTCTCTCTTTTCAAGTCAACAAGTCCATCCCACAGGTGGGATTAACAAGCTCTGGGTTTTAACAC
>NW_027186645.1:14480704-14524991 GCF_028583685.1 Petaurus breviceps papuanus | reverse complement strand
TTGAAAACCAAGCCAATACAGGGGAATCTTTATATTCCATTACTATCACACCCTACTAAACCCTGATAACTATTTAATCTTTTCTAATCACTAAATGTTGAGTCAACAGATTAAAAAAAGGAAACAATTTTTTAAATATTTTGAAAATAAATATTTGACATTTAAAATTAAAATCCATAAATTTTAGTCTCTAGGTAATCTAAGAATACTTTTTAATCAGGTCTGTATCTGAAAAATAGATACATTTATTTTAAGTTTCATGAATATGGTAAAAGAATCAGGTCAAATAAAAATGTATGGCCTACCTGGAATGACAACCATAAAAACATTTAGAATTTCCCCAAGCTGAAATAGCTAGGTGGAAGACTTAGGATCATAGATTTAGAACTAGAAGGAATTTTAGATGAAGTCTCCAGGACAACCCTCTCATTTTACAAATTAGGAAACTGAGACCCTGGGAGGTTGAGTGTCAGTCTAAGGTCTCACAGGGTAGTAAATGACAGAACTGGAATTCAGACCCATTTCTTCTTCCTCCAGCATTATTTCTGCTGTACCAACTCATTTTATGCTTCCATGTTTCCTTAAAAGAAACTAGAAATTAAATACTCATAAATAGACTAAGTTTTAAAGAGTTTTCTATAATATGAAAGAGAAAATCTGACTTTAATCAGGCTGGCAAACATAGAGTACATCAGAAGAAACTAAGGCAGTATGAATGAAAGTGGGTTTTAGGTTGAGTGCATACAACAAAAAGTTACTTTGATACTTAGTATACCTAATTCAATAAACTATCAAGTATGACTTCTTTACCTAGGACTTTCTCCAACTTAGAAACCAGAAAAGCCCTGTGGGTAGGATTTCCTCCCGGACATTTGTTTTTCCTTTTCATATGTGGCTTATACAGCTATGAATGACTCAGGGGTGGCTTTAATGGAGTCAGGCAATCAGGCTATAAGGAAATGTAAGGTAACATAGGGCATAGTTTTATTCTACTTTCTCTTCTAACTTTCATAGGAGTTGCTAAGGGAATGATACTTTTGACTAGTGGCAGTCCAGAGGGCATTTTTATTTTTAAACATTAAAATGAGAAAAAATACTGTATTTTGTTACCTCCCCCTTTTTAGTGATGATGAGATACAGGAAAAGTAACTGGGTAACTTATAAAAGAAATTACTATGCCTGAATACTTAGATCAAGGAAACTAGAGAATGCTCAGTTTTATTCAACCAGATTACATTCACTAAAACCAGTTTAACTCTTAGGGAAGTGAAGGATGACTTTGAAACATACATTTGTAACCCAAAGAAAGTTCTCTGTCCTACTGAAAATTGCAGACAATGGAAATACAAGTGAAGCAGCCAACTCTGATTACAGAAAGAATGTAAAAGATACTGTAACCTAAAAATTAACAGATTGCAAGTAATGCAATCTACAATTGTACATACAAAGCTATTTGAGCTATCAAAAATTGGACAGTTTCCCTAGGTAATTAGTTGCTTATCACTGGAGGTATTGAAGCAGAGCCTGGGCCACCACTTATGAGAAATTTATAAAAATTCATATTTTGTGTTGGGGTTGGATTTAGATAACCTCTAATACCTCTCTCAACTGTATGATTCTATCATTTGGTGACTAACTATATACCAAGAAAAATTGATGAATTGCAATGTGATAAGTTGAGTTATATAAACAATAACTAAAAATGGTAGACCTAATTAATTTAACTAATTAATTCAGCAAACATTTTATTGAGCATCTGCTATGTGCCCAGCACTGTACTAGGCACTACAGTGAATAAAAAAAAAGGAATAGTGAGGTTTCAACCTCTACCCTGCAAGTTGGCAAAGATATTTTTTGAAAAATGAAAACAATCAAAGTTGAGGGGCTATTGGAAGATAGACACACTAATGAACTATTGGTAGAACTATGAAATGTTCTAACCATTCTAATATTAATTTGAACTTATATGATAAAAATGACTAAACTTTACACATGCAAACCTAGAGATCACAAAACCTAGAGATTCCACTACAGGCTGTTTAGCCCAAGAAAGTGAAAGACAAAAACAAAGTCTGGTATGTACCAAAACATCCATAGCAGCACTCTTTGGGATATAAAAGAAATGGGACAAAATGAGTATCCATCTATTGGGGAATGGATAAAAAAACCCATTTGAATAGAATGGGAAATTATTATGTAGTAAGAAATGGAAAATATGAGGAATTCAGATAAAGATGGCAAGATTCATATGAACTGATAGAGAAAAAGAAACAAAACCAAGACAATAATGTGTATGTAAATAATGTGACAATATAAATGAAAGGATTACTAAAAGAAAGTTGACCTTTTAGTAATAGAAAGCCAATCAACATCCCAGAGCACAGATAATAAAGCATGCTTCTTTCCTCATGACAGAGGAATAGGAGATTACTAGTCCTAAATATTGACTAATATATAGTCAGATGTGGATACTATATGGAATATTTTTGCTTTTTTTTCTTTGCACAAGTAAGGGTTTAGTCTAGAGTGGGGGGAAAGTTGAAGTGACCATAATATAAAGATGAAAGGCATCAAAATGTATTTTAAAATAAAATTTAAAAGATAAATATGATCTGTGTCACATGAATGAAAATAATGCAGTTTAGAAGACATGAAACAAGTAGGCAGCAAAAGTAAGTTCATGGTAATAGAACAAATCATGTAGCTACATATGATAAGAAGGACCAGAGTGGGATGAGATCAATAGGATTTGGTAGCTTAGTAGAAATGGAACAGATGAGACAGGGAGAAATTGAAGACCAATTAAACTACTGAATACCAGTAGGTCAAGTCATTTAGCCTCTCTGGGCCTCAGTTTCCTTATCTCTAAATTGCAGGGATTAGACTAGACCTCTAAAGTATTTCCCTAAGTTTTAAATCTATGATCCTATGACTCTGAGGTTTGCAAACATGGAAACTAGAAGAATTAATGGTACCATTAGCAAAAATAAGGACATTAGGAGAAGGGGCAGGTTTTAGGGAGAAGATGCCTTCAGTTTTGGATTTATTGAAATGCTCCAGAGACACTGTAGTGGCAACCACACTGGCATACCCAGGATGGCAGCTAGCACAGGTTCTTAGATCTGCTTTACTAGGAAAGATAGATGTTTAAGGGGTCAACAATCACTAGTTCAGGGGAAGTCAGTGCCCTGAACTTTAGAGAAAATACAAACAAAATACAAGCAGAGAAATAAAGATCAACAGACAGAGCCCTGATTGCTTGAATCAAAGCAGTATTGTTACACACTTTATATACATCCCTGGATGGAGAGAGCCTTTATATCTGAGCAGTCAGGGAGCTCTGAATATGCGGCCACTCAAAATCTCCACCAGGGAATCACAAGGTCCTTCTCATAAGCGAGCCCCCAAAGCAAAATACCAACTCAGAGTATATATATACTTCTCAGAGCCAGAAGATATCACAACCCTTGTGACTCAGTGACTAATTAGAAATTAGCAAAAGGTGTCACTTGCTTCCTACAAGCAAGCTTCCCCTTAAGCAAGCCTCCCTTAATGGGCTCCATGTGAGGCCTATTAATGGATGGGGAAGATGTCATATCCCATTAACATTACAGACACCTTGGCTGAACTGTGGGTTTATGTCTCCTCCCTACTTATTATTGCCTCGTCCTCTTTAAAGATTTCCTATGTTATCTTTAAATTTTTTTACTTGAAGGTAAGATGAGGGAAGGAAAAGAAATCTTTCAGATTGGGTTTATCTATGGGTGCCTGCATCTTCCCCGAGTTTCATGATAGGGTTCAAAACTTTAGGAAGGGTAGGAGTAAGCATTTTTGCCTATAGCAAAGATAAAATGCCTTTCTTTTTTTTCCTTTTGGAGGGGGGGAAGGTAGGGCAGTTGGGGTTAAGTGACTTGCCCAAGGTCACATGGCTAGTTTTTTGTGTGAAGTGTCTGAGGCCGGATTTGAACTCAGGTCCTCCTGACTCCAGGGCCGGTGCTGTATTCACTGCGTCACCTAGACGTCCCTTAAAATGCCTTTCTTAAAATATAATACTTTCGTGTCTCAACACCGCTAAGGAGTTGCAGTCAAAGTTTGATTGAAATATTGAAGTTGTAGATCAGCTAATGAGTGAGTTGTTTATTGAACACATACTTGGAGTAGCACTCTATCTGAGGCAACACATAGAGCTGTCTCAGCTGTAGAACTTTCTGGGATATGAAATCATGGCAACCAGCCAGGTACTTTAGTTACGATTTCCCAAGACTGGCCACAAAGCCCTAGATACAGCAGAAGTCTAGATCATAGATCATGAGGACAGCATTTTCAACTAAGCATACATGAGTATCCAGTTACTCTGGAGACTTATATCTCCCAGCCTCACTCTTCATACCAAGGGATGGAGATGGCAAAGGTAGGGGGCTGTAGGGAAAATTTTGAAGCAGACAAAATCTGTCCTTGGCTTCTCTGTTCAATATCCTTTACATTTTAGTGATGCCTTGCTTTCCACCTGCCCCTTTTGCCTTCCCCCCCAAAAACCCCCTGCCTTCAGATCTTTTTATTTGCATTCATAAATAAATTATCTTGAATTATTTCCCAAGGAATATTTACATTTAGTCAAGGATTAAATCTTTAGAATCAAGACCCTATTGGACATGGAATTAAGAGACCTGAGTTTTAATCTGTATAACTTCTAACTTAAAAAAAAATCTGAAGTTGAAAGTCTTTGAAAACTATATTTTACTGTAGTTTCTGATTGGTATGTGGGAAAAATGTATGATAAAAATCTGAATGGGCCTGTGCCTACACTAAATCTAGACAGTATCTATATAATTATATGATTCACAACTTTTCTAAACCTTTATTTCTTCATCTAGAAAATAGGGAATAGAATATGTTCTCTACCTACCATACAGGGTTGTTAAACTTTGCAAACTGTAAAGTGTCCTATAGATGTGAGACATAATGATAATAATTATTATTATTCACAGAAAGGGGCTTGGTAGAGTTAAGTTGGTGAAAGTGATCGGTGATGATTGATCAAAAGGAGGGGTGAAGATTTTCTGTGTGGCGGGAGGCTGGCATACTCAGAGGCAGGAATAAATAAGATGTTAAAGGAGTCCTCAGAAGTCTTTTCCTTTTCTCAAGTTCCCCTATTTAGTAAAGAGATGACTAGTTTGTGATAAAAGGAAGTTTGTCTAAATAACTGCTGATCATCTACATTGCTAGAGAAGTAAAAACAAGTGTTTTCCTCCTTTCTCTAGGAAGAGCCCCATTTTTACAAAATATTCTTAGGTTAGTTTTTGACTGGGAACATACTTGAAAGCTTTATTAAAAGCTTAGAATCTTTATATCAAGTCTAAGCTATATGAATATATAAAGATAACCATCAAAGAGTCTTTCGGCAAAAGATCATTCTAATTCTAATTCTAACTCTACTTTTCCTTTGTCATTTCTTTTATCACTTAATAGTCTTCAAGCAACTGGATTGATTTAATGCTGTTTTAATGTTGTTTTCCATGTTTTTTTATTCCCAGTTTTAAAACCATTAAGTTAATCTTTGGGGATTTGTGAAAACAAAATCACTTATAGGAATGTATAGTAACACTTTTTGTAGTGTCAGGAAGTCAAAACAAACATTAAAAGAACTATGTGCAAAATACTGAGATTACATAGAAGTATAGAAAGTCACCTTTGCTCTTTAAAAAAAATTTTTTTAAATTTAATTAACTAGCACAAACACTTCACTAAACAAAGAAGGCAAAAAAGAGAGCTTTATGCGAAACTATAAACTTCTGTTATGTATTGTTTGTTTTAAAACCAGTGTATGCTGAATTTGATAAGGTTAAACAAAATTGTCCTTTTTGTGTCTCCTTCTGAACTTTTTGTTTTCCTTTATGTTTTTAAAAATGTTTTGTTGATGTTTTCTTTCTTCTTCTACTTCTTTTTTTGTATCTCTTGCACGACCCACTAATTTCTCCTTTTGCCCATAGAAATTCTGCCTTGTAACAAGTAAATACAGGCAAGCAAAATACATCAACCCACTTGACTCCTCCTTTTAAGAAGTCTATAGTCTCGTTAGGGGAGAGAAGATGCATAAGCATGGAAAGTTAGGTGATAATTCCAGGCAGCACTTGATGAATATGATAAATGCTAAATAAGTAAAAGAGAATAATAAGAACTGAAATGAGAACTGAGATCATTAGGGAAAAGGCTGGATTTGACCTGGGTCCTGAAAGTTTGCATATGAAATAAATAAGCAGAAGATGAGATGAAAATTGAGCAAAGGCACAAAGAAAAGAATGTTCAAGGTGTGTTTGAGGGACAGTGACTAGATGGTGGGAACTTGCCTATGATTTCATTGATAGAGCAAACTTCTAGTAAAGAAATTATCTCTATTGATGTAGGTCAACACCTCTTCAACTAGATGATAAAAACTAAACCTTATAGCATTCATTATAAATCTGTAGGATGCCTATTTACATGAGTAAAGGGTTAGGACTTAAGACATATTTCGCAGTTAAATGATCAAACCCTCTCTGAAGTCCTATATTTATGCCTCATTGTGAAATGTGGCTTGTGCTGGGTTTTTTAAGGTTATGTCAGCAGAGTATAAGGCCTAGCAGATCCTGCCAAAGCAGAAAGACTTCAAGCATGGGTCTGCGACAAATTTTGTGTCAGATGGTAAATGATAAGCCTAGCTAAAGGACAGCTAAGAACTTGAAATCAGGAAGACTCATCTTCAGGAGTCCCAGCCTAACCTCAGACATGACAAGCTATGTGACCCTGGACAAGTCAGTTAACCCTGTTTGCCTCAGTTCCTTATCTCTAAAATGAGTTAGAGAAGGAAATGGCAAACCACTCCAGTATCTTTGCCAAGAAAATCCCAAAATGGGGTCATGAAGCATCAGATGCAAATGAATAACAAAAACAAAAACAAAACCTAAATGCCATGCTTAGAAGCTTTATTTTATACAGTAGCTCATAGGGAATGAGTATTGAATATTTTTCAATAGGTAACATGGTAAAACCTGTGCATTAGAAAGATTATCTTGGCAGCTGTATAAAGGATGGATTGCAGGGGTAGGCGTGGTGGGGGCGTGTATGGAATCTGGGAGAATTTATTAAGTGGCTATTTTAATAATACAGGCAAAATATGATGGAAGTCTGACCTAAGGTAGTAGCCACGTGAATGGAGATGATAGAGCAAATGCAAGATATATTGTGGAGTTAGATTTTCTGGCAAATGTTTAGATACAAGGGGTAAAGGAGAAGAAATTTTCATTTCCCACCTGGCTACAGTCTTGGATTTTCCAACAAACTCCAGGAACCTCTTCATCCTGAAAGATCACATCCACTCTGGAACTCACACTTCATTGGTACCTTCTGCCCCTGAGGCCCCTCCCTCCCTCCCTCTAATTGGAGGGGAAGAGATCTCTCCCTCCTTCCAGAACCTCCATTTAAGGAGAGAGCCCAGTGATCTATCTCTCTTCATTTCCCACCCAGCTGAACTCCTCTGGCTGTCTCTATAATGCCTTCCCTGACCTTTTCAGTTTCTTTCTGTGTGTTATTTTCCTCCATTAGATTGTAAATGCCTTGAAGGCAGTGACTATATTTTGCCTCTCTTTGTATCTCCAGAATGTGCTGGGATATTTGTATTTTAACTGGGGAAAAGAGCTATATATCCTCAGCAAACATAATGCCTGTCACTTAATAAATGTTTATTCATTGACTGACTCATTGAAATCATCCATGATCTGAAGACTAAACCTAGGTGACTGGGAAGTTGGTATCTTCAACAGTAATAGAAAACATGAAATATAAAAGGTAGGCTTAAAGTGAAAGATAATGAGTTCCATTTCGGACACATTGAGTTTGAGTTGTTAATGGGATATCCAGATTAAGAGACCAGTTGCAAATGTTAAAATCAACTCTTTTGTACACCAGTAAGACAGATTTGGAAGTTTTTCAGACTTCAGGTGCCTGCATTTTATGTGAAATTATATTCATTCCCAATAAGAAAAGAATACATTTGTATTGAGTCAGCAGGATAAATTTCCTGAATTTAAGAGACAGTATGAGGGTGAAATTATTGCTCTGACCATGTTCTCTCATCAAACTGGTGCCAAATCAGGGAACTGAAAAAGAAAGGTCTCTCTCTAGAGCTGAAAGGGAAGAAAGCATTAAGTTCTTTGTGTAGTAATGGTTATTTTCACTATTAGGTCCCCCCCAGAATGAGGAATTCAAGAAGACTTCACCTATAATGACTATTTGCTGGTTCCTTAAATACCTGGGATTTTCACCTATTTTCAATGAACATTATTATTGTAAGATTTCAGGAAAATCATTAATCTGTCCTAGATCTCTCATTTTTGAGGGTAGTCCTGTTTTCCAGAATGGGAAAGCACCTCATAATTTGAGAACAAGAACTGGAAGAGACTTACAAGGTTGTTTAGTCTAATTCTTATATTTTCCAGATTTAAAAAACAAACCAAAAAAACCAGAAAGTTTTAATGACTTGCTCCAAATCAGCGAATCAATGGAAGAATCAGGACTGGAACACAAGTCTTCTTATTTCCAGTCTAGTGCTCTTTCCATTGTACCCAGAAGTCCTTTATTAATAGCCTGGAAATAACCTTAACACTGGAATCCCTTGTACATAAATTAAAAGGATGAGGATTGAAGTTTGAATGAATGATTTTTCTTGAAAAGTATAAATATTATTCTCTTTCTATATATATCATGCATCTGTGTGGCAAGCACAATTCTGGCTAATAACTTACCTTTCTTTTCCATAGACGTGGGCCAATAGCCAACAGATGGCAGAGGACCAAAAGAAAGGCAGATTGGAAGCAGGTGTTTTTATCTTAGGTAATTATTAATTTATCCATTTTAATGCATGGGTGTTTTTGTTTTAAAATATAATTCATATTAGTAATTTTGTAATTAGGATGATTTAATCACAGAACTAACTAGTCTGAAAACTCTGAAAATAAAAAATTCACAGGCTGCTTTACAATAGTCCCTAGACAAATTCAGCAGAGCTTAAAACCTTATTTCACAGAACCTCGGCTTCTAAGCACACTTTTATTAATATAAAGGGGGAAAATACCTGTCAAAATTTCCCCTTTTCTTTTTTTCCTGTAAATTTTCTGGTATAAATAGTTGTTAAAGACTGGGAAGAGTCACAGTGGGCCCAAATAATCCTCAAATTATGTGATTACCTTTTGAATACTGATATAAGCAAATAATGTAGAATACCCCGAACGTTCTAATTGTATATTTAGATCTAACACTCAAATCTTTTGATTAAATTTTTATTTTAAAATAAGAAATATAGTTTAGGCATATAAAATATATAAATACCAGTTGGGATATATGTTAAAGAAAATGATTATAATAATATTAGCTAACATTTATATAGCATTTAATATATGCCAAGCACTATGCTAAGTGCTTACAATTATTAACTTATTTGATCCTCACAATAATCATAGGAGGCAAGTGCTATTATTATTTCCATTTTATGTATGAGGAAACTGAGGCAAATAGAGGCTAAGTGACTTGTCTAAGGTCACCCAGATAGTAAGTATATGAGACTGAAGTTGAATTCAGGTCTTCCTAACTTCAGGTCCAGCATTTTTATCTGCTGTGTCACCTTGATGCCCCCAAAATGGCCCTAGTAAGATTAAGAATTTTGCTGCTGTGTTTGCAAGGAATGATATTATTTATGATAATTGTAGTAGCAAGCACCATAGCATACCCAGGGTGGCTGCCAACACAGGTTCTTAGATCTGCTTTTCTAAAGGAAAGCAACTCAAAATGGGTTAACAATTTTGCTTTAATCAAACATATATCATTTACCTAATTCAGGGGAAAAAGGTCAGCACCCCGAACTTCAGAGAATACAAACAAGTTACAAGCAGAAGTTATAAGCATACAGAGAAACAGATCAGCAGACAGGCTTCCAGCTGTCTGACCATTATATCCATACCTAGTCACAGTTGCCAGAGAGGGAAGCACTAACATATGGGTTTTCAAAGCTGGGGGCCTCAATGGCTGCTCAGAGTCTCATCTAGTCAAATCACACAACTCTGCTCAAAGTGAGCCCCAAAGCAAAGCCTCACATCAGGGTATATATAGACTTCTCCTGGCTAAGAGAATGTCACAGCCCTCTAGACCCACTGCCCAATCACACAGCACCAAGGTGTGGGCATTCCTGAAAAACAAGCCTCCTACCACAGGCTCCATGTGACCACATTCAGCCTATTAGGGGGCAGAGTATATTTTCAAATCAAGGAAGGTTCTCAGAGTCACTTAAGCCTATCAAAGGGCCTAGGGGCAGGGAAGATCTTAAGATTCCCATTCCCATAGCAATAATTTATATAATTATATAATTTATGATCTTGCAAAAGCAAAATGTCAGTTGCCTTGGTCCAAGCCCAACCTATTCCCTTCTATTGTTATTCATAGTTGAAGTTCTCAAGTGAGTACTGTGTACCTGAATATAACAAATGTACTACCATATTTAAATTTTTTTAATATCTTTTTGTTTTTTCAAATTTTTATTTCTGGTATCTTCCCCTTCTTCCCTACCCAAGGGTAGCAAGCAGGTTTTTTTTTTAAGTATTTCAGAAGAAATAATACATCAGCTGAGTGACAATATGTGCAGTGTTTCATGTCCTTAGTCTCCCACCTCTCCAGATAAGGGAGAGAATGAATGAAAAAGCATTTATTAAACATTTACTATTAGTGTCAAGCTCTGTGCTGAAACTAGGTTATATAGGTGAGCTCAGGGAGCTCATATCCTAATTGGATAAAATCCACACACACTCACACACACACACACACACACACACACAGAGTCACACAGAAAATAAGCTTCAAAGTGTATGAAAATCCTAATGGTTCAGTGGTGGGATATATAGCAAGGGCCAGGAGTCTTTAGGTCATGTCAGTAGGTTAGATAAGAGTACTAGGGGTCATCAGGGTTCAGTAGCAAGGCAGATAATAATACTTGATGGCCTTCACTATCACTAGAAGGAATAGAATTGGTGATATCTCTCCAATTGATATAAGCCATCAAACAACCCAGATGGGTTCTGGACCAGCCCTGGCCAGGGAGAAGGTAAAGAGAGAAGGGTGTTCCTGCTTGGGGCAGGTCTGGGGAAAGAAGAGCAAATGAAGAGATGTGGAGGAAACCAGAAAGGAGAAAGAGACACAGTTTTTCTTCCCTTACACCATAGTTTCCTGACAGTTTCTTCTTCCTGTTAACAGTGAGAACTATAAAAATAGATATCGAAAATGCACAGAAACCACAGACTAAGCAAGAAAGCCCATGGAAGTCAGAGTGAGGGTTTTGACTAGAGAAGGCAAAGTTTTTTATATATGATGGAAACTTCTCAGAAATACTTTTATCTGGGCACTTTCCTTTTTTCATTGGCAAAATAAGGGGATTAGAATAGATGATCTCTAAGATCCAATCCAGATGTAAATCCTTTAATCATGTACAGCAAACTATCTTGAAAGCTGCAAAGCCAAGTACAAGTCCTGAGAGGGTTTCACCTCAAGTAAAGACAAGTGAATTATTATGAAGTATTCTAATAAAAATAAGCCTGATAAAGGAAAAATTAAAGATTAATTGGAAAGTTTCCATATTGTACTGTATGGTTTATATTTTTAAGTGTGGGGACTCTAGTAATTATTAAAACAGTTAAACATAAAACAAAAATATTTTAATTTTTAAAAAGAAATAGAAAATTTTTGGTTAAACCTTAATCTGAAAGCCAGATTCTGAGAACACTGCATAATCATGTACCTTCCTTTCCAGTCTACACTGAGACTGCCACTTGGTAACAACTACCTACATTTCAGGGATCATTTTTTTTTCAGGGACCACTTTTCTGAGAGGTGAACAAACCCCTCTGAGAACTAACTTTGTAAAACCCAAGTGAAGAAATGACAACTTAATGACACTTCCATTTCATTACTTCTCTTTAATCCTATGCATTCTGAATCTATTCCCATCATCCTTTTTTATGATGGGGTTATAGTTCTTAATAGCAATAATAATTATTATATAATACTTTAGGGTTTATAAACCTTTAGGTAAACTCATTTGATTCTTGATCAGTTTTTTTAAATTAATTAATTAATTTACTTTTAGTTTACAACATTCAGTTCCACAAGCTTTTGAGTTCCAAATTTTCTGCCCCTCCCTCTTCTTCCCCCTCCAACCTCTATGGTGGCATGCAATCCAATATAGGTTCTACACATACTTTCACATTAAACATTAGTCAAGTTGTAAAGAAGGATTATAACAATGGAATGAAAAACAAGAAAGAAGAAACAAAACAAAGCAAAAAAGAGACAGCAAGCATTTTGCTTCAGTATGCATTCAGACTCTGTAATTCTTCTTCGGGATGTGGATAGCCCTTTCCATCATGAGTCTTTTGAAATTATCTTATAACCCTGCATTGCTGAAAAGAGTCTAGTCTATCAAAGTTAGCCATCACAGATACAATGTGTCTGTAACTGTGTACAATGTTCTGCTGGTTCTGCTCCCCTCACTCAGCATCAGTTTATATTAGTCTCTCCAGGTTATTATGAAGTCCATCTGCTCCTCATTTTTTATAGCACAATAGTATTCCATTCCATTCTTATACTACAACTTGTTTAGCCATTCCCCAATTGATGGGGATTTCCAATTCTTTACCACCACAAAAAGAGCTGCTATAAATATTTTGGTACATAGGAGTTCTTTTCCCACTTGTATGATCTCTTTGGGATACAGACCTAAAAGTGATATTGCTGCATTCCTGTCATTCTACTGAATTGCCTCTTTATAGCAAAATCCTATGATCTATTTTCTGAGGTCCCTTCTCACTCAAGATTTATGATCCTATAAACTTTCCTCAGTCACTTATTCTTTTTTCTACTTTGACCCTGTTCCTTTTCAAAAGTGATTGCTTCTAACTACCCTCTCTACCAATCTGCCCCCCCTTCTATCATTTCCCCCTCTTATCCTCTTCACCCCTATTTCCCTGTTGGGTAAGATACCCAACTGAGTGTGTATGTAATTCCTTCCTTAAGCCAAATTCAATGGGAGTAAGGTTGACCCATTCCCTTTCACTTTACTGCTCTTCCCCTCCATTGTCACAGTTTTCTCTTACCTCTTTTATATGAGATAATTTACCCTATTCTATCTCTCCCTTTCCCAATCTCCCAATATATTTTTCTCTCACCCCTTAATTTTAATTTTTAGATATCATCCCTTTATATTCAACTGATCCTTTGCCCTCTGTCTATGTATACATGTACACACATATATACACACTCACACATGCATTTATACACACATACACCCTCCTATACATACACATATGTATGTATACATACATACATATATATATATATATATTCCCTTCAGCTATCCTCATACTGAGAAAAGTCTCAATTATCATTTTTCCATGTAGGAATGTAAATAGTTCAACTTTAATAAGTTCCTTATGATTTCTTTTTCCTGTTTTCCTTCTCATGCTTCTCTTGCTTCTTGTATTTAAAGTCAAGTTTTCTGTTCAGCTCTGTTTTTTCATCAAGAATACTTGAAAGTAGGGGGCAGCTAGGTGGCACAGTGAATAGAGCACCAGCCCTGGAGTCAGGAGAACCTGAGTTAAAATCCGGGCCTCAGATACTTAACACACACACACACACACACACACACACACACACACACACACACAAAACAACTAGCCATGTGACCTTGGGCAAGTCACTTAATCCCAATTGCTCTCCCAAAAACAAACAAACAAACAAAAAAGAATACTTGAAAGTCTTCTATTTCATTGAATGACCATGTTTTCCCCTGAAGCATTATACTCATTTTTGTTGGGTAGGTGATTCTTGGTTTTACTCTTAGCTCCTTTGACCTCCAGAATATCATATTCCAAGCCCTCTGATCCCTTAATGTAGAAGATGCTAGATCTTGTGTTATCCTGATTGTGTTTCTACAATACTCAAATTGTTTCTTCCTGATAGATTATAATATTTTCTCCTTGACCTGGGAACTCTGGAATTTTGCTATGATATTTCTAGGAGTTTTCTTTGGGGTATCAGTGAATTCTTTCAATTTTTATTTTGCCCTCTGGTTCTAGAATATCAGGGCAATTTTCCTTGAGAATTTCTTGAAGGATGATTTCTAGGCTCTTTTTTTTTATCATGACTTTCAGGCAGTCCAATAATTTTTAAATTATCTCTCCTGGATCTGCTTTCCAGGTCAGTGGTTTTTCCACTGAGATATTTCACATTGCCTTCAATTTTTTCATTTGTTTAGATCTGTTTTATAGTATCTTGATTTCTCATAAAATTATTAGCTTCCATTTGCTCCAATCTAATGTTGAAGGAATTATTTTCTTCAGTGAGTTTTTGAAATTCCTTTTACACCTGGCCAATTCAGCTTTTTAAGACATTCTTCTCATTGGCTTTTTGGACCTCTTTTGCCATTTGAGTTAGTCTTGTTTTTAGGTGTTATTTTCTTCAGTATATTTTTGGGTCTCCTTTAGCAGGTTGTTGATTTGCTTTTCATGATTTTCTTGCATCATTCTCATTTCTCTTCCCAATTTTGCCTCCACTTCCCTTACTTGATTTTCAAAATCCTTCTTGTGCTCCTCCATGGCCTGTAACCAATTCATATTTTTCATGGAAGCTTTCAATGCAGGAATTTTGACTTTGTTATCTTCTTCTGGTTCCATGTTTTGATCCTTTTTGTCCCCAGAAAAGGATTCTGTGTTCTGATTGTGCTTCCTCTTCTTGCTCATCTTAGCAGTCAATTACTTGACTTTTGAGCTCTTTGCCATGGTAGAATTCTGCTTCCAGGGTGGACAGAGCTGTGTCCCAAATTGCTGGGGTTTTTTCAAGTGTTTGTCAGAGCTATGTGGAGGGATCCCTTTCTACAGCCACCACAAACTCTGGCACACTGGTGTTTTTCTCCCCAGGACTACCACCCAAGACTGTGACCCAGATCCAAGCAGGTCAAAGCAAGAGTGATTACCCTCTGAATGGTCGCTGGCCAGCTGTGCAGCTGCCACCTCTTGCCCCAGGAGCCGGAGCATGCTCTTTTCACCCAGTTCCAACAGAGTCCCCTATTGACCTTTTACTTTCTCTTTGGCATATGGGTTGAGAAGTTTGGAAACCACCATAGCTGCCAGTGATTCATTCTCCTGAAGTTTGCTCCTGGCTGGTCTGTGCCCACTGGTTGGGGCTACCGTGGGTCTGGGACTGGGAGGCTCATGCAGGACTGCCCTTGGCTCCCAGCCAGGTGTGATAGACCCTTCCTGTCAGCCTTCCAGGCTTCCTTCAGTGGGAGATTTGTTTCTCTCTGTCACTTTTTGGGTTCTGTAGCTCTGAAATTTGTTTAGAGCCATATTTTACAGGTATTGGAGGTGGTTGGTGTGGGAGCTTAAGCAAGTTCCTGCTTTTATTCCACCATTTTGGCTCCTCCCTAAAAAAATTATGCTTTAAAGGGGTGGCTAGGTGGCACAATGAATACAGCACTGGCCCTGGAGTCAGGAGGACCTGATTTCAAATCTAGCCTCAGACACTGAACACAAAAACTAGCCATATGAACTTGGGCAAATTAATTACTTAACCCCAATTGCCCTCCAAAAAGCAAAAAGCAAAACAAACGAAACAATATCTAATAATAGTATTTTAGAAATCACCATGAATATATATGGAATTATTTTATTTAACTGTAAATAATTGCAAATCATGTTTAATTTGTTGCATTATTGTATGATATTAAGTTAGTAACAAATTATTTAAAATGTAAAACAAAATAAAATTCCCACCAAAAAGAAGAAGAAGGATAGGCCATAGAAATGGAGGATATTCCAGTGTGTGAAATCCAAGGGTGAATTGAGCTTCAGTTTCTGGGTCATCATAGAGAAAGTCCAGGAGATTCCTAAATATAACCTTAAACCAGGAACTCATCTATCATGCCAAACTGACTTAGTGAGGTTTGTAGGTTGCTTACTAGAATACATGTGAAAGAAATAAAGAAATTATAGTTCTGTGAATATAGTTCTTGAAATTCCAGGTAGGTGGGCAAGTCTCTTAATCTCTCTCAAACTCAGTTTCATCATCTGTAAAATGAATGAGTTGGACTAGACCGTCTCTGAGATCTCTTCCAGTTCTAGATCTATGTTCCTGTGAACTTAAGATGGAAAAAACAGTTCTGTCAATGTAGCAGTAGTTGAACTTTTCTGAAGACTCCATTGTTTTCCCTCCCCTGAAAGGAGCAGCCTACACTTAACTGATTATTTTGCACCTTTTTCTGTATGAAGAAATATTGCAGAAATTAATAGTTTTGAAACCAAACTTGGTCTGGTATTACAAGAAAAGAGTCATAAGAAAGACTATGCAAGGCCATTTTGTAATTCCTAGTTCAAAGCTTGGCAGAACAAAGTTATGGTATGTCACTATAGGTGTTCCTCTTCCCCGATCCCTAAATTTGATAGTTCCTTGAAGAAGTGTAACAGCAATGCTACTTGCAGCTGCTGTGGGGGTGTAAGACCAATAACAGCAACACACAGGAGGGCTGCTAGTACAGGGTCTTTGATATGCTTTTCTAAAGGAAAGCAACTCAAAAGCGGTCAACAATCGTACTGTAATCAAACATATATATCATTTACTTAGTTCAAGAGAAAAGTCAGTACTCTGAACTTCAGAGAAAATACAAACAGAAATTACAAGCAGAAATAATAGCATAAAGATCAACAGACAGGGCTTCTAACCATCTGACCAAGTAATACATACATGACAGATGAACAGATACTGTCTGATCTGATAAAAAAACAGATACAACTGTCTGATAATTACATACATACATAGTTACCAGAGAGAGAAGCACCAACAACTGAGTTTTCAAAGTCTGGGGCTCTTTAATGGCTACTCAGAGTCTCCCTCTATCTCTCTCTCTCTCTCTCTCTCACACACACACACACACACACAAACATGTATATATACATAATATTACAAATATTATGCCTAATGACAAAGTAACAAAAGGTGTGGGCTGTAATGGCAAGCAAAGATGTATTTAGCACCTTGTTTGAGTTCACATGTCTCTGAGCCTTGCCCTGATTATAACAAGTCTTTGTTAAGAAACAGAACTTATGAATCCCTGTTGCTGATGCAACAGAAAGGGGCAGAAGAGGAAGGAGCTTAATGGCCATATATAAGGAGAAGCCCAGACTGGGAGAGAGCAGAACTGAGAGAGCACTTGTGGTGGTGAATTTTGAGAAGGGAACATTTGTGGTGGAGGCACTTTGATTGTCTCTTCTGTCTGTGTTGATTTTTGTTTGTGATACTTTGTACAGAAGCCCTGGGACCTTACTGGAAGCTCTGAAAGAGGATTTTCTGGTTGTCTGAATTGATGATGGTGCCAGCAATGTGCATGAATATTATTGTGGCTCTGTTAAGCTTTGTCTTCCCAGAAACAGGAACTGTAAAGGACTTGAGGTGGACTGGATACTGTGAGCCTCAATATGGAATGGGAATTAGACAAGGAACTGCATGAGAAACTGGACAAGGAGCTGATAGCTGCCTGCCATTGAATCCAGGTGACAGTTGGGTAGATTCGGGAAGGAACTGGGACCATGGAAGAGGAACCATGGAAACTGAGAGCCAGCCTCAAGTCAAGATGAAAATACCTCTTCTTGGGTACTTAATGCTGACAGAGAAGATTATGATTTACTGTGACCTAGGGGTGGTGAACTTTGACCTTTATACTTCGTGTCCCTTAAGGAGGCCTCCTCCTTAAGAATGATTGAGTTAAGGACTTACTGAATGATATCTTTTGTTTAAAGCTAGGTGACCACTTTGGTGTAAACTATGTGGCCACTCTAGTGATAACTCATTATGTCATAACATTGTGAATGCTGTTGTACTTTCATTTCTTTGAATGTTTTGCTTTAATTTACTGCTGAATAAACAGAGAGTTCACTATAATATGTAATCAGAACCTTAAAGCTGTTCACAGCAGCAGTCCTTTGGAAAGCTGCTCATTCTTGGCTTTACATGGGCCTTTCTGAAAAAACAAGCCTCCCATAATCAAGCTTCTCTTGTTGGGCTCCACATGAGGCTGGTCTATTAATGGGCGGGGAAGATCTTTAACTCCCACTAACATTACAAGAAGATACTAAATGGTCCATAATAATATTTTATGCTTCCATATGACATGTATGCATAGAGAAGTAGCAAGAGTTTACAAGGGCTGATAGGCAGAAAAAGATATGTTAGAACAAAGAATACACACACATGTTTGTGTAAGTATATATAGTTCCTCTTACCTTGGGAAAGTAAGGGGTGATAATGTCCTTATGTAATCTACAGTTTGAAACGTATTTTATATGTACCTTCCCTTTTGTACCCTCTGCCAAAGTGACATATATATGCTGGAGATGCTAGTCAGGGCAGAAACTTTCAGTTTATTTGTTCCACTGACTGTATCTTAAAAGGTAATAGTACCTTTCCTTTGTTCTGGAGGAGAAATCTCACAAGAAGAGAGATGGGTGCAGGAGTGAGTGAGTAGAAAGACAAGAGAGACACATTGGAGAAACATAGAGGTGGGCAAGATAGCCCCCTGGAATTGATCTTGACCACTTTTGACTCTGCCTGCAGCTGCTAGAAAAACAGCAGGAGGCAAGTGATAAGAGCCTAGGAGGCATGCAAGGGAGGGCCCTTTCAGGACTGTCCATTCTGGAGAAATGATACCAGATAGTGATTTTTGCCTTTCCCTTCTTCCCATTCTTTCTGGCTGGGAGATCTTAAGATCCAAGCTTTCCTATTTGCTGAAGTTTGCTTACATTTCCTCTCAGTTTGCATGGGAACTTGGCATAAGATAAAAAATATACTCAACTATACCAACTTCAGTTTTTTATGTGTTTCATTTTGGGGAATGGAAAATACAGGAAAGGGCAGTGACTAGGGTGAGGGTGGGTTTTGGGGGGAGAGGTGTGTATGAGAGAGAATCAGAGACAGAGAGAGAAAATGAAATAGAGAAACTAAATTTTACCCAAAGTCACTAGTATTTGTCCTGATGGGCGGAGCTCTAAGGTTAAAATAATTATTGATTTTAAATTCCATAACTTCCGCAAAGGAAAAGGATTAATCTAGACTGATGAGCCTAGACAAGATCTGAGCCACAAGTAAGTTTTAAGGAGTGTGGGGAAATTTTTTGAGTGAAAGTTGGAGTAAATTCCATCAGAAGCACTGGTCTTTTGGCATTCTTTATAAGGTGGTGCTGCCAGTGGTGATTATAGATAAAGTCACATTTAGTTGGAGGAGGAGAGTTATTCCATCAACACAGGGTTGGAGGCCATCCAAGAGGGAGTAGCTACCTGTTTACTTAGGCAAACACCACTTCTTCCCATTCAACTATTATATACCTATACATATAAATATGCCTCTGGATACACATATATAATACACATGTACATATATACTGTCTACATATAACACATACATACCTATGTGCACACAGAATGCACAGCATATGCTTATGCTATAGCACATGCTTATATGGGTGTTATATATTTACATGTGTACATGCACTATAGATACATGCATTATATGTGCAAGGACACACACTCATACTGAAGAGTAGAGACCAATTTTGCTTTTATTTGTCTCACCGCTGCTTCTTGTTTTGGCAAGAACGACTTCATATCAGCTTTTTCTTCTCTTGTTGCTATTGTGTGTTTTGGGCAACTTTACATTGTTCTTTATTTTTATTGTTCTCTGGCTTGGAGAGGAGCTTTGAGGACACTTGTCCTCTACCTTCCCCCACCCCTGAATTGGTTTCGGAACTCTTACCTTTTCCTGAGGGCTGAGAGGTTCGGGGTCTCTCTTGCTTTCTGGCTTAAACAGAGCCCCAGCAAACAACAACAATAACCATCAAATGGGAGCTAAGCCCAGGAATTATGTCTTCACTGCCCTGCATTAGCTTCCCATAAATTCCAGTTTCAGTCTCAGAAGTCGTTGTATCCACATGTCTTATTTGTTCTCTTTCTATTCATATATGTGTATGTCACTATCTTTGTGTCTTCTCTATTCTATAAGATGTTAAAGCTAAGCTTCTAGTGCAAAGTAGTTATTTGAGTTAATTCTTATTTTAATGAACATTTTGCTTATTTGCCTGACCTAAACTTTCCCCAGCATGATCAAGGTATATTTTAGTCCCGGATGCTTAATGAATTTGCACTCCTGTTTTCAAGGAGCGACCTGTGTAAGCAAGAGTAGCTGGGTGCAGATTGCCAAGACACTATTGCCAAGGCTAAAAGCTTCCGAGTTCATTGGAATGAATGAAAAAGAAGCATATGCTCATGAGAAAAGTTTCTGGGAATTTGTATAAAAGAAGCATATGTTCATGTAAAGAATCTTGCTAATAATTTTGGTGGTAAGTATGGGCATGCATGTGTCTATGCATCTCCATGAATTGTATAGGTGATGATAGAGTACTCAGGCAAAACCGTGTGGTTGGGCTTGTGTCACATCGAGTGACCACAAACAAGAGTAGCACGGTTGTTTTCTTGGCTAGATTTGGCCTGGCTTTCATTTCTACCAGGTTGCTGAAGTAGTATTCATGTATTTAAACTGGGAAAGAATTTTAAATGCTAAATTTGAAATATTTTTGAAATGTGTAATTTAGAACTATGTTAGTAATGAACAGTTCTGTGAAGTTTTAGTCTTAAAGCTAGAAACTTTGGGCCTTGAGATTTCCTACGTAAATGAAAGAAGAAGAGAATTTGGAGTTTTGGCCTTGTGATATCCTATAACAGTCATACACCTGTGCAATCTGCCCTCTCTTCTTAAACTGTACTGGGAAGGTGCACAAAGCTACTCTGGGATAGGAGTTTAGGATAGCTGTTGATCTTGGCCCACATTTACTATCTGGATATCGAAACTTACTTTCCATTTCTGATTTTCTTTTGTAGTTTGTCTTCCCGTTCTTGCAATCACAACCCCGAAGATATGGAACTCCTTAACAAAATGCTCCCCTTTTTTCATCTTACTGAACATCACCACTGATTTGCTTGTATATACTTGTTTATTTGAGTGTTGTTTCTCCCATTAGACTCTGAATTCCTTGAGAGAAAGGACTGCATCCTCCTTTTTTTGGATGTTCAGTATTCAGCACAGGCCCTGATACTTAGTGGGTACTACATAAGAGTTTGCTAATTTGATTTAAATTAACTTTGTAATCCCATACTCATCAACTGAAGTCCTTTGCTTTTATAAGAATGTATTTTCCCTTCTCTCTACCACTTCCTCTCTTTCTTTAAGAAGTTGAAGTACTTTAAGCTTTCTTGTCTTGGAATCTTCTTCCTCCATAGGTTATTATATTATCCATTTATTCTGTCAAAATCCGATGTCAGACAATGCCTTCAGATTGTGGTGCTCATTACTCCCTCATTCTTCTATTCCTGAGAAACAGTATTTTCCAAATGTATCCAGGATTCTTAAAGGGGAATATTTCATTCCTTAAATCAGCATTTGAGTCAGGTACATAAAAACTGGTAAATATTATCTATCTAAAACCAAGAGTCAGTATTATATGTAATAGAGAAATACCAGAGGTAAAGATCAGGGTAGAGTGAGGATGTCCATTATTAATTCTACTATTTGATATAGTTCAAGAAATGGTAGCAAGGAAAAAGAAGTGGAAGGAATAAACACAAGAAAAGAGGAAAATAAGTTATCACTTTTTGAAAATGACATGATGGTCCCCACTCTTATCATTTGCCTTTCTATCTATTACCAACAAGACCCAGTAAGATGAACCAGAAAGGGAAATTCCATTACAAAAAACCATATACTATATAAAATGTTTTGGAGCCCACCTACCAGAAACACAGAGGAACTCTGATGGGGGAGTATATCATCATCATCAGTCACTAGCATTTATATAGTGCTTATTATGTGCCAGGCGCTGTGTTAAGTGCTTTATAATTATTATCTCATTTAATTCTCAGAACAATTTTGGGAGGTAGATGCTTTTATTATTTTTCCCATTTTACACTTAAGGAAACTGAGGCAAACAGAGGCTAAAAAACAAGAAATAAAGAAGATCACAAAAAAGAAAATTTTTATTACATAAGACTGAACAGTTAGTTGGTCTAATAGAGTGCTGGGCATGAAGTTAGGAAGACTCATCTTCCTGAGTTAAAATCTGGCCTCAGACACTGCCCAGGCAGGGCAAGTTAACCCTCTCAGTTCCTCATCTTTAAAATGAGCTGGAAAAGGAAATGGCAAACTACCCCAGTATCTTTGCCAAGAAAACCACAAAAGGGGTCATGAAGACTGAAAATGATCAAACAACAACAACAAATTAAAAGCTTTTGCACAAATAAAATCAGTGCAGTTAAATTTAGAAGAGAAATAGTTAACTGGGGAAAAGCATCTTAACCTAGTTTCTCTGATAAAGGTTCTGATACCTGTAAATGATTCAAATGAACCTGGTGTCACGAAAATCTCATAGTTTTAGGCTTTAATAAGATTAAATATAAAATAGCTTAAAACTGCATTAATACTTTCAGGACACCCCATATAAGAACAATAGAAACTATCCAACAGATAAATGGTTAAAGATTATTAAAGAAATCTAAGCTACCAATGATTACATTTAAAAATGCTCCAAATCAGGGGCGGCTAGGTGGCACAGTGAATAGAGCACTGGCCCTGGAGTCAGGAGGACCTGAGTTCAAATCTGGCCTCAGATGCTTAACACAAAAACTAGCCATGTGACCTTGGGCAAGTCACTTAACCCCAATTACCCTCCAAAAAGCAAATAACAACAAAAAAAAAGAAAATGCTCCAAATCACTAGAGATTTAGAGATAGAGGGAAGGGACTGAAAAATGATTTTGTTAGTATAGTATCCCAGATGAAGAATCTCTCTCTCTCTCTCTCTCTCTCTCTCTCTCTCTCTCTCTCTCTCTCTCTCTCTCTCTCTCTCCCCTTCTCCCTCTCTCTCTCCCTCTCTCTCCTTCTCTCCTTCTCCCTCTCCCTCTCCCTCTCCCAAAGCAGGCCTTCACCTCCTGGGCAATTTACATTCTTTGAGAGTAGCTTTAGAGTATTTAAGAAGTGTAAGTGACTCACCTGGGGTCGGAATCAGTATATGTAAGCACTGACACTTGAATCTACTAGGTCTTCCTGATTCCAGCTGGCTTTCTATCCACAATTCTGAAGATGCTCTCTTTATGCTTTTGTGACCATAGCCCACCAAGTGCGATCCATGGGGGTTTCTTGG
Source organism: Petaurus breviceps papuanus (assembly GCF_028583685.1). Taxonomy (NCBI): domain Eukaryota; kingdom Metazoa; phylum Chordata; class Mammalia; order Diprotodontia; family Petauridae; genus Petaurus; species Petaurus breviceps. The sequence goes on along the minus strand of NW_027186645.1, from coordinate 14,501,684 downwards.
AAAGATACTGGAATGGTTTGCTATTTCATTCTCATTGGATTAAAGCAAACAGAAGTTAAGTGCCCTGGGTCACACAGCTAGTTAGGTGTCTGAGGCCAGGTTTGAACTCAGGTCTTTCACACACTGCTTAGATGACCATTGTTATAGATTAGGAATCCAAGGCTCAGATAGACTGAGAGCAAGGCTTTGGGCTTCAAGGCTTCCATTCTAGTACAGTCTTCTCCCAATATCCCGCAAATATCACTTTTGGTCTTCTTTGGATTTTAACATCCTGACGCCCTTGAAGAATACTTTCTCCCCTTCTCCAGGTCCGTGTCCCTCCCCCCTTTTCAGTTTTTTTTTGTGCAGTATTTTCCTTAATTAGATTATGAACTCCTTTAGGGTAGGAACTTGCCTTTGTTTTTATTTGCAGTTGTATCCCCATCGCTTACCCAAAAGTAGACTAATGTTTATAGATTGACAGATAAGGTCAGCTATGGTCATAGAGCTAGGAAGATACAGAAGCATGATTCAAACCTAGGCCCTTTTGACCCCAAATGTAGCTCTTTTCCCCACTATTCTCTGCTGCCTCTCATTATTGATCATTTGGGAAAATAGTCAATTAAAGAATGCCCCTTTGGATTTTCAACTTGTTTACTCTCGTCTGTAGATTTTTGAGTTGGCTTTGAAGCCAGAGAGTCTTGGGTTCAAGTTCCACTTCTTGACATAGACTAGTTGTATGACCCTAGAAAAATCACTTAAATGCTTATGGCTAGGCAGCTAGCTGTATGAGCATAAATTGCACCGTAGGTTCTGATTTAACATTGGTAGAGGAGTTTTCCTCACATGAGAATCCCCTATGCTAGAAAAATCATGAGTCCAGTTCTTTTCCCAGTAGCATGTATTTCACAGGATTTTGTGTGGATTAAATGAGATAATACATGCAAAGCTCTTTGTAAACCTTAAAGCTCTATATAAATTTTGGCTATTATTGCTAAATTGTACCTCACAGTCCAGAAAATTCTTATTTCTCAGGGAGTGAGGTGCCTGGGAAACATGACATTAAATGAGGGTCCATATCTTTATCTAAGATGTGATTCTGAGCTCACACAGATAAAATCTAACTACATAATTAAGGGTCCCAGACTCAGACTCAGATCATTAAGGCAGTTAGTATCTTATTGGGAAAGGGATAGTTTTCTATAGTTTCTCTTCTCAGCTCAACCTGTGAGTCATATATTCCAAACTTGCCTACTCATTTCCTATAGATCCACCTAAGAGGGAGCAAGTGAGAAAGTTTCCCTATTATGTTAAAATTATGAGAGACAGAGATTATAAATCAGGACTAGGGATCTGCTATTTGTCCTAAATAATTTCCTACAATAAACATAGATAAGGTTGATGAAGTAGCTTTTAATTTAATGTTGGTGAAATAGCCATTGGAGGGCTATTCAGACTCTCAATTTCTTTTTCTCCTTTAAGTTTTATCATTTTCTTTTACATTTATACCCAGTGATTTATTTCTGCTTTAACCTTGCCCCCACTGTACTCTCCCTTGCAACAAAATTCAACATCACCACAACCATGTGATAGCCATAGTCATATACCTTTTCACTGAGAGGGAAAAGGTGTCTTTCACCATAAGTTAGTTCTCCAGAACTGATGGATCATTATAATTAGTTTGGTTGCCTTTAAGAGCTATTTTCACTAACATGATTTTTTGAATTTTGATTATTATACTTTGTATTTGCTTATAGAAATCTTTCTATATTTCTCTGAATTCCTGTCCATTGTTTCTTAATCTAATCTTCCAGTTTATGGGTAAGGTTGAGGACAATACCTTTAGAAAATGGAATGGAATTACTTATCCTTGATAACCAAAATTAAGCCTTCTTTACATATTCAGAACATCGTATAAACATAAAACATCCAACTATACAAAGTAAAATGTGAAAGCATATTTGAAACCCCGTTTTCAGTTTTTTCTTTCCTATCCCTTTGCTTTTGGAGATTGGGCCTCCATGACATGTCCAGGCTGGGAGTATAGTACTATTTACAGTCCTAATCCCAATACTGATCAGCAGGGAAGCTTTAATGTGTTGTGAATATATTCAAGTTCCTTCAAACCCTTTAAGCAGCCTGGAGTTCAACTTCCAGACACCCTATGGGCTTCACCCATACTGTAACTCAGAACCCTGGTACTCAAGGGATCCCCATGCTTCAGTCTCTCAAATTTGTCCCCCTATTACAAGCACCAGGCATGACCATTTTTAGTTTTTTTAGAAATGTTAAATACTATTTCGCTGGTCAGGAGGTTAGGTGGTACAGTGGATAGAGTACTAGGCCTGGAGTCAGAAATATTCCTCTTTGTAAGTTCAAATCTGGTCTCACACTTACTGGCTGTGGGACTCTATGCAAATCATTTAACCTTGTTTACCTCAGTTCTTTATCTGTAAAACGAGCTGGAGAAGGAAATGGCCAACCACTCCAGGATCTTTTCCAAGAAAACCCCAAACGGGGTCATGAAGAGTCAGACATGACTGAAAAAAAGAACTCAACAACAGATGTACCTGGTCAAAAAGTCTTTTACAGACTTCCTTATTTAGAAGTGGGATAGATTGAGGGCAAAAAGATCTTTCTTTCATAAAGAAATAGATTAAGGAGAAAGAAACCAATCATCTAACAAAGAGTAACTTGTATGTAAGATAATTGCCTTCTCTACCCCTGAAGTGACTGGAATATTAACCTATCTAAGGGTAATCTCCTCTTTATTAATCCTCCTATGACCCCCATAGACCAAAAGTCCCATTTCTAGCTTGATACTTAAAGTCATTATCCAGGGAAGAAATTCCTGTGGAGAAGGGGTCAACCACCCCCACCAACTACCAATCATTTGCTACCTAGAGGGTAGGCAACCCTGCTTAGCTGAGGTACCAGTGCATCCTGAGGTGGAGATAGGAGGCATTATGTGCTAAGTAAAGGTACCATCATGTCAACGACCCCCTCCCCTCAGACTCTGATAAAGACAGCTCAGGAACCTGAACCCAAGAACACTGGGAATAACATCCCCCAAAACATCAGACCTGCTTCCAGCCAGTACCTAGTTAGTGAGTCAACAAACATTTATTAAACACCTACTATATGCCAGACACTGTGCTAAGTAAGCACTGGGGATACAAAGAAAGATAAATGTCAATCCCAGCTCTCAAGGAGCTGCTGTTGTTGGTCCCCTGTTGTTTCCCCAGAAGACCGATGACACCACAGGTGCTGTCTTGACTCATGAGTGAATCAGATTTAAGTGGAGCAGAGTTGCACAAAGTCATCAGCCTGAGCCATCATAAATCCAGTGGCAAGATAAAAATCAGAATGACTGCTGATGGCCCAGGATGCAGTAGATGACCTTAGTATCTTTGATGCCTGACCAAGATCTGACCACTTCACAGTACTTGATGCAGCTGCCTTCATGGTGGTTGGACAGATTGTTCTCATCTGACCATCCTGCTGGGGTATGTCTTCACATGCTTGGGGTAGACATCTCCCTAACTCACCCATGGGTTTGAGACCCATCTGTAGCTTACCCTCAGCCTGGTTTAGCTAGCTGGCTGAGATAGTTTACCAGGGGTGGCCAGTGTACATGCTTCAGCTTCTTGAAGCCACAAGTGAGAGTTGAGTGCCAGGCAGACACCAAAGTGGATGAGCAGCCCTGAAAAGGACTCAGTAAGCCCTCAACACCAGAAATGCTAGTCCATCTTGATACTCCATATACGCTATTAACTCTCAAGGAGCTGACGGGAGAGACAGCATGCAAACAACCACAGACAAACAAGATATAAACAAAACAAATTGGAGTTAATCAGTAGAGGGAAGGCACTAGCATTAAGGGAGACAGGAAAGACTTTTTGTAGAAGGTGAGATGTTAGTTGAGACTTGAAGGAAGCCTGGGGAGTTAGGAGGTAAAGGTGAGGAGGGAGAGAGTCCTAAGAGTAGAACTCTGGCGTGAGGGACAGACAGTGAAACTGCCTGCAGTGGAGATGTGGAGTATCTAGTGTGAAGAATAGCACTGTGTCATTGTACTGAAGAAGAATATGTTTATGGGAGTGTTGTAAGGAGTAAGAAGACTGGAAAGGTAGGAAGGACCATGTTAGGGAGGACTTTGAAAGTCCAAAAGAGCATTTTATATTTGGAGGTGATAAGGGAACCACCAGAGTTTATGGAGTGTGTGTGTGTGTTGGGGTGGGGGTGGGTTTGGTGATGTGTTCAGATTTGCATTTTGGGAAGATCCATCTGACAGCTGAATGGAGAATAGACTGAAGTGGGAAGAGACTTGAGACAGGGAGACCAACTAGCAGTTGTTCAGATATCAGGTGATGAGGGCCTGCATCAGAATGGTGGCAGTGTCAGAGGAGAGGAGTGCTAAGTCCATTGAGGATGAAGGTTGAATTGAAGGGAGCTGCATCTGATTGGATACCGGGCCAGAGAATGAGGAGACCAGGATGTCATCTAGTATGTGAGCTGTTTGACTGGGAGGATAGGGAAATCTTCAAAAGGAATAGGGAAGTCAGAAAGAGGAAAGGATTTGGGAGGGAAAGATAATAAGGTCAATTTTAGACATGTTGAGTTTAAGATGTTTATAAGATACCCAATTTGAAATGTCCAATAGACAGTTGGAGATGAAAGACTGGAGGTCAGAAGGGAGGTTAGAGCTGGACAAATAAATCTGAGATCATCTGAATAGAGATGATAGTTGAAATACTGCCATCCTCAAGGGCAGATGTTGTAGAGTAGGACCTGCCTTCCTCATCACCATGAGCAATATCTGCTGACCAACTGTTACCAATGGGCGGATAAGCACGAAAGCCCTGGGAGTGGCAGCACCCCCCTCCCCACCCAGATTGCTAGCTCTATTTGTAGCCCAGACCTGATAATTATTATCCAGGGAAGCAACCCCTGTGGAGAATGGCATAGCTGTCCCTACCAGCGGCTAATCAACTGTCATGTGCAAGGCTGAAACAGCAAGGCAACCTTAGAGAAAGAGACAGGCAAGTCAGGCAACCTTGGCCACCATCTGTCTTCCTAACCTTGATGGAGATAACCCAGAATCTTAAATAAATCCAAGAGCCTTGGGAATAGCAATGCTTCCAGTCCAGTGGCCACGGCCATCATCCCTGAAGCATCAGGAGGCAGCCTGGTCAGCTGTGCTCCAGAAGGTGCCACAGCCACAGATCCTGGAGACTCAGAAAAGAAAGTTTTTTATTTACCATCGAAGTACTTGGCTGTGTTGAATGATTCACCATCAGAAAATTATATGCCTGTCAGTGGTCTGGGACATTAAAGATGAGGCATTACTATCTGCTTTCCTAAAGCACCCTAAGGACCATGGGATTTGCCCATTAGACTTGTAGATGAAACTTTGCATATGTTGTCTCCCCTTTAGAATGTGAGGTTCTGGAGAGCAGGGGTCATCTTACTTTTTTGCTTGTATCACCAGGACTTAGCAATATGCTTTGCACATAGTAAAAGCTTACAAATTGCTTTTTTTCATTCATGCACTCATTCATCCATTATCCCTGAAGAGATTAGCCCTATATGTAGCCAGGGGAAGTGCGCCTGGTGATTTCAAAGGGAAGCACCTTTTTCTATTATTCAGAAGAGATTTGTTCTCTTTTATTCTGAAGATATTCTTTTACAGTTCTCTAAAGGGGGACCATGAAGTCAAAATAATTTTCAGAATAATATATTAAGGTGTTGTGATTTTGGCAAGTATAGATAGCTATAACCCATACGAACAAAAGTACTTTGAGGGCATCCTCAATTTTTAAGAATATAAAGGGGTCCTGAGACGGAAAAATTTGAGATCGGTCCTTTATCAATTTTTTTTTGGGGGGGGGGGGTGGGCAGGGAGTTTCATTGATTTCTTGACCAGAGTAATCCAGGAAGAAGTAAGACATTAAAAACAAAAAACCTCATCCTTCCTGGAATTTTGAACTTTAACACATCACCTTAGAAATATTATATATCAAATTGTATTGAAGTAGAGATACATTGGAGGGATAGGAGAACTAAGTCAGTTTTAAAATCTCTCTAAGGTAAAATTGATTTAGATATTACATTAATGATAAATAAAGTAGTTTCTGTAGATTTTTCTTAAAATACAGAATATTTTTAAGCAGCTCAAATACATTTTAATGACTATTAGTTTGATCAGGGATTTTCTTTGTACTTTGAAGGTATTTTGGGGATGGAAGAGGGTTAAGACTGATTTTGCTACCTTTCCATCTCTTCTCCATCCCACCCAGTACACCCAATAAAATAGTATTAGGAATATTACATGAGTAAAAGAATTATGCTCTTAAAATTTCTGGTTGTAGAAATTTCCCATTATTAAGCAATTAAGTTTATTAATTAAGGGCAAATGCAGAGAAGAGGATTTAGGGGCTTTCACTGGGGACTAGTGTGATAGTAATGGAACATAAAGATTCCCCTGTATTGGCTTGGTTTTCAAACTGATTGTGTTAAAACCCAGAGCTTGTTAATCCCACCTGTGGGATGGACTTGTTGATGTGAAAAGAAAGTCCTGAACTGGGAGGAGCTGGTGATTTGGAGAGACAAGAGAGAGGCAGAAGAACTTTTTTTGGAAGCAGTACCTCGTGGAGGCAGAGAGAGACTGAGAGGATTGTTGAGTGCCACTTTGAATCACCTTGGACTTTTGAGACCTGCCCCCTGAGCTGCCAAGGACTGAGGAGACATGGCTGTTTTGCTGGTACTTTGTTTTGATGTTGTTTTGCCAGATTTGCCCACTGGTGAAAGACAGTCCTTTTGTTGAAGAAGTCCTGGAACCTGGCTGCTGGCTAAGAGATCCTGAGACTGTCCTGCAGACAGAGAGTGAATACTGTCCACTGGTGAAGGACAATGCTGTTGTTGTAGGGGTCTGGAGACTGTCCTGCAGACAGAGTGAATACTGTCCACTGGTGAAGGACAGTGCTGTTGTTGCAGGGGTCTGGGAACCTTTCTGTTGGTTCAGAAGCCCTGAAGAAGGATTTTCTTGTTGTATGTTCACAGAAATCCTGGGAGAGGGTTTTGCTAATGTTTTCAGGGGTTCTAGGACTGTTCTGCAGACAGAGGATGAATTAATGAAGAGACTGGCAATGTATCTTGTGGCCTTGCTAAGCCTTGTCTCCCCAGGAACTAAGATTGCTGAGAACTTGCCTCTTGTCAAGATGAAGAAAAGACCTCCATTTGGGTATTAAGTGCTGTGCTTAAACTTGATGTAACTCTGGGGTAGATTCAATTGTGATCCAGGGGTGGGGAACTTTTGACCTTTTTGTGTTCTATGGTTGAGCAAATGAATGTAATTTACTTATGTTTGGAAACTAATCTCCATTTGAGAAGAGGGGCTATGTGGTGGACTAAATGAAGGTACAGCCTAGGGTTGGAGTAGTATTTAGAACAGGGACTTTGTAATTGATTGAATGATTGGAAGGTCCTGGGGTGGGGTAGTACTTGGAGATTATTTAATCACACTTAGTAAATGCTGTATTTTGAATGATGTCATGTTTTGACCTTCTCTGTTCTTGGTTTGTCACTGAATAAAATGGAGAGCACCTATGCTGGTATTCTGAACCTTGGGAAGTTACCTTTCTTTGGCATTACAACTAGTTAACTGGTTACAGAAAGGGAAGAGGCAATGTCATGCAAGATCAAAAAAGGGACAGAAGAGAACCAGAAACCCAATAAGAGATAGTACAGGGAGACAGCATCTGTTACATATCTCCCCTCTACTGCCAAATTTGGAATGAGAAAAGTATAGCAATATCTTTATATAACATCATTAAAATACATTTTCCAAGAATTAAAAATATTCCTCTTACTAAAAACAATAATACTCATTTTTAAAAAGTAGAACTGAGGAAATACAAATAGAATGAGGACAGAAGGCCTTAAGAGAGCATGTCCATTCACTCAAGGCTGTGGGATATCCATTGTGATAACTAGAAAGGTCAACTTCGTTCCCATAAAGAATCCATATGGTAATTTTTCCCTCAAACTAAGGGGCTTGGAAAGGAAAGATGTGTGAGGTTCCTAAAACCTGCACCATAATTCTAAATTAGCATTATGCTGAGGGTAATATATACATAATCCTTATTTTTGTGGAAAAGTATTAGGAAAAGTGATTTTCATACATTGAACTTCTTATTTTCCTTCAAGCAAAGAATATTAGCTCAATTATGGGGGTACAGATGATATAAATACCTAAACCCAGAATTTTTCTCTAACTAGAGTTTGTCACTAGGAGTATTGAGTACTGGGAGTGCTACTTCAAAGAATTCCTATAAATTCTCTATACTCATTAAAATTTCTTCTCATTGAACTCAGAACTCTTTATGTAGTTTTCCAGAAGTTAATTTTCATTTTCCCTTATATACTATTTTTAATGCTTGTGAGAGAATTTGAGAAATTTTTTCTTCTTCTTCCCATAATTTTCTTAATCAAAGGTATTGTTACCCAGATGACCATATACCATTCACCTTGCCTTTTTTTTTAAGGTTTGATTGAAACTTTTGTTTAACCTTACTACCATTTCCTGATACTATTATTCAGAGAATCTTATAACAAATAAAAATCATTATGAAAAACAAACTGAAATATCAACCCCACCTAATAGCATATACAACATTCATCATCCCTAGTCTACCATTGCTCTCTTAAGAGTGTCATCATAAGACTTCTGAATCAAGGTTAGTCATTATATAAATCTGAATTCTGAAGTCTTTCAATGTTATTTTATATTATTGTGCAAATTGTGTTTACTCATCTTATATGCTACTTATACTACAATATCCATGCTACTTAAAATACAATACTAGTTACATTTACATATTATGACTTGTTCAGCCTTTTCCTAGGCAATGGGAACATACTTTACATTATGAATATTTTAGTATTTCTTCACTGTGACCAGTCAGATAAGCCCTCTCTAAGAACCATTCCTAATACTCAAGTGATGTCTACAGAGTGACCCAGAATTCTTAAGAGAGAAAGAGTTTGAAAGTCAGTTCAATAACAAGGCTATATATGCTGCTGTCTGACAACTCCTGTTTATATACTGATTTCTCTCCACTCCTTAGGATAGCTTTTCTACATATGCTTAGCCTCTTTGGTTATCTCTTTGGTGCCAGACTCTCCCTCCTCATATTAAATACAAAGAAGTTATGTTTACCCACTGATAAGAATTTCCTCTCTCTCAGGAGGGAGGAGTTGAATTATGGGTACAGACTCATGGGAGCTTCTGAAGTCTCTAGATTGAAAGAATCAGTTTTAAACCAGGGTCACTCAGATCAAGAGCTCCATGCTGGATGTCGTAGATGGAACAGAGGGCTGGGCTAGCCAAATTTACAAAATTTGAAGTGACATTTGTACATTGTTGATCACTCTTGTATTTTTGCCTTCTTTTTAAATGAAAAATCAAAAAAGAAAAACAATAAAAGAGGGTTTGTCATTTATTATTTGTCATTTGTCTCCCAAGTCTTAGTGCAGTTTTAAGTTGTAATAGTTTCAGATATATAATTGCTACATACTAACAAAAATCATTTGAAAGTTTTCTTTAAAAAATTTTTATAGTCATTTGATTTTGTAAATTATGAATAATAATTTTTTTATTTTAATAAAACAAGTGTTTTTTCATTAGGTATTGTGTCTGGAACAGTTTCTGGAAAACTGCTTTCTCAGCATGGTGGATAAATAGAGGAGGTCTTCTTGCTTGGCCACGTCTGTGACCTGATCTACCTCCATTAGACTTTTTTTCATAAAGTATTATTAAAACCATTATGTATGCACTCATTCTTTGGCTATGCATAACACAACCAAAGGATTACACATACAGTCCTTTCAATCACTGAGCATCAGCTGATAAAAGTTTTTACAGATTCTAAAAATTGACTAGAGTTATGTATAGCACAAAATGGTGGTTATGTCGAATTTTAATAAGAAACATTACTATTTAAAATTTTAAATAGTTAACCTTTCAGTTGTTTTTGTATGTAGTATTTATATTTCTGGAGTTATTAAAATTTAAAACTATAAAAAGAGTTTTGAGGCATGTTGCAAATGTTAATCTCCAAAAGTCCAAGACCTGATCACATAATTTCAAGATTATCTAAGTACTTGTTATTTTTCTTTCCTGTTTATTAACACCTCTACCAGAAGACTAGAAAGAGAAAAAGAAAGAAGGGGAAATTAAAAGGCTTAATTTTGGATATTAGTGACCGTGGATAGAGATGGTGAAACCAATTAAAGTCAGGCTTTCATTTAATCTATTGAATGTATGCTATTCTTACCTTTCTTTAGTTTTAGATTTGATAAGCCTCAGGATTAGTTATCCTGTGAACTGTTCTAATAGGTAAATGGCTGGGAGACAAATGGATTAGTAGAAGTTGTATTTTAAAACCCTATATGCCCCCCTGTTAAAAAAAATGAATTATTAATTACCCAAGAGCAAAATACCTATGTGCAAGCTGTCACTCTCTTGATTCAATAGGCTTTTACAATTCATTAATGAACTAAGCAGAAGAAACTAACAAATGGATTCTAAATTGGGAAGGATTTTCTTTCTTAGTCACTTGCGAATTTGTAGTGGCCAAAGCTCATCACTTTAACACCAATATTCTCAAAAACATTAAAATGATAAATAACCTGGAATAATGTAAAGTGAGGGTAAACAGGTTAAAGGATGTTATCACAGATGACTTGTGTGGGAAAAGTGGCATGACATATTATTGCAAATGTGTATAATTAGGAAATCATAATAATAAGCTAGCATTTATATAGCACTTTAAGGTTTACAAAGCACTTTACATATATTATCACATTTAATCCTTAAAATAAATATGGAATAAGCAGTATTAAGTGCCTACTATGTGCTAAATGCTTTATAAATATTATCTCATTGGATTCTCACTATAGCCTTGGGAGGGAGGTGCTGTTATTATCACCATTTTACAGTTGAAGAAACTGAGGCAGATAGGTTAAGTGACTTGCCCAGGGTCATACAGCTAGAAAGTGTCTGGGGCTGGATTTGAATGCAAGTATTCCTGACTCTAGGCCAAGCACTCTATCCATTTCAGCATCTGTCTAACACAATAACCCTGTGATACAGGTGCTATTATTAACCCATTTTTAAAGATGAGGAAAATGAAGTTGTAAGAGGTTAAGAGATTTGCTCACAGTCACAAAACTAATAATGGTATAGGACAGAATTTGAATTCATAGAAGGAGATAGGCCTTACAATGAGGATAAAAGATTACTATCCTCATATTACAAATAGCACAATTTTTTGTTATTCTACCTTTTCATATGCCTGACAATTTCTAACCCTGTTCTTGAATCCTCACTATGACCTCCAGTCTTGCCACCCTTCAGATCTTTCCCAGGTCATCATCCCTGTGCTGACTATATTCTTCTTCCCTGTCTTAATCTGTTGATGAACCAGTTCAACTCTACACTATCCAGTTCTTTAATTCCTGGTCCCCCTTATCTTATTATAGATCTTATCTTGCCAAGCTCTAGTCTTGGGTTACACCCACGATCCATTTGCCTTTCCTTTTTATCTGCATGCTACTGAATGAAGCAGGAGAAAGTCATGGAACTGTATTGACTGGATCCATTACAAATTTATGTCACATAACCTTAACAGGGCTCTCACTTCAGCAAGGTAATCCTTTTCTACCTCTCTCATGACTTCCCATGCCACTCACCAGAACACCTTTTACAAACATTTCCATCTCTCCTCAGACTTCTCATGACTTTCCCTTTTCCCAGTCTCTCAGCTGAGAACTTCGTCTTTCACTGGAAAAAAACAACAACAACAAAAAACAAAACCAACTAATGCCATTGGTTGAGAGCTTTCTTTTCTCTCCTCCCCCCATCTCATTTCACTCAAATCCTTTCCCCACTACCTTCTATTTCATGCCAGTCTCATATGAAGAAGTGTCCTTTCCCCTTGTCAAGGCAAACATATATGCAAAAAATCTCAGGCAGATTTCCTCCTCTATCATCCCAATCTCACTTATCTTTAAATTTTCCTAATCTACTGTCTGCTTCCCTACTACCTACAAATATACCTATCTGTACCTGTCCTCAAAAAACCTTCAGTAAGTTCATTCCTACTAGCTTTCATCCTATATAATATAATGGCTCCCTTTTGTGGCCTCTGAGGAGGATGTTGACAACTGACTCCTCCATTACCTCTTCTCTCACTCTCTTCTTAACTCTACAATCTGGCTTCTGACTTTATCATTGAACTCTCTCCAAAGTTATCATTGATCTGTTGCCAAATCTAACATTTTTTTCTTTCTTTCTAAATCCTTCTTGATCTTTCTGGAGTTTTTGATACTGTCACTCAGCTTCTTGACACTCTCTTCTTTCTAGGTTTTTATGATACTATTCTATCTTGGTTCTCCTACCTGTCTAACTGGGATGTATAGGCTGTTCAGGAAGGACTAGCACCTCCCATGTAAAGGCTTGCCCAACCCTTTTCAGGGCTGCTCATCTACCTTTGGTGTCCACCTTCATCCAACTTTCCTCTTGTGTCTCTAACTTGTGTCTCTAAGAAGCTTTAGTATTCTTCAGCAGCCACACCCCACTAAACCATCTGGGTAAACCATGTTGGCAAATAGGCTAAACCAGGTTGAGGGTAACCGGCAGGTCTCATACTTGTCAGTGAATTAGGGCAATGTCTACCCCAAGCATGTGAAGACTTCTCCTGGTGGAATAGGTAGATGAGAACAATTTGTTTCAATGGCCATGCCATGAAGCAGGTGATGTGGAACATTAGAACTTGGTCAGGCATTTGATCAAGATGCCAAGGTCGTCTACGACATGCTGAGCTATCACCAGTCATCTTGACTTTTGTCCTGCCAGTGGACTTCTATGACTCTGGAAAACAGAGTAAGGCTGCTGACTTTGTGTATTTTTTTTTTTTTTGCTTTTTGGAGGGGGGGAGGGCAATTGGGGTTAAGTAACTTACCCAAGGCCACACGGCTAGTAAGTGTTAGGTGTCTGAGGCTGCATTTGAACTCAAGTCCTCCTGACTCCAGGGCCAGTGCTCTATTCACTGTGCCACCTAGCTGCCTCCTAAAATCCAATTTAAGTACAAGAAGACATCACCTGTAACGTCACTTGTCCTCTTGGGAAACTAAGGACGATCAACAGCAACCATTGTTGCTGTCTAACCATTCCTTCCCAATATCCTTTACTAGAGCTTCACCCAGGCCACATACCTGCAAACCATGAGCATCTCTCCAGGTTCTGTGCTGAGCTGCCTTCTTTTCTCCCTCTATAACATTTAGCCTAGTAGATTCAGTTATTATTACTTTGCAGATGATTCTCAGATCAATTTTTCTAATCCTAAACTCTCTCTTACATTTCTAACAGTTTATTGAAATCTCAAACTGGATATCTTATAGATATCTTTAATTCAACATGTCCCAAATTAGCTTGTATCTTTCCCTTTCCAAACTCTCCTTTCTAGCTTCCTCATTATTGTTGAGGGCATCACTGTCCTTCAAGTTACCAGGCTCAAAACCTAGATGTGCTATCTTCAACTCTTTCTCAACCCCCATATTCAATCTATTGCCAAGTCCTGTAGATTCTACCTTTAAAACATCTCATATATATGTATATATATACACATATATACATACATACATACATACATATATGCCCTTCTCTCTTCTGGCCTAGCCAAAGGCCTTCATCACATCATGTCTGGACTTTCACAATAGGCTTCTGCTTGGTTTTCCTGCCTCAAGTCTCTCCTCACTCCATTTCATCTTCTACTCATCAAAATGATCTTCCTAAACAGGTCTGACCAGGTCATTTCTCCTTTATAATAAACTGCAGTGGTTCCTTGTTACCTCCAAAATCAAATGTAAAATCTGTTTGGATTTTAAAACCCTTCATAACCTGGGCCCTTACTACCTTTCTAACCTTCTCTCAACTTATTCTTCCCTAAGTAATCTATGATCCAGTGATACATGCTGTTTCTCTCATGACACAGTCTATTTCCTGACTCAAAGCATTTTCACTGACTGCTCCCCATCCCTGGAATGTTCTCCTTCCTCATTTGTTTCCTGAATTTCCTAGTTTCTTTTAAGTCACAGCTAAAATCCCACCTTCTGTAAGAAACTTTTCTCCATTCTCCTTAATGTTAGTGTCTTCCTTTTGAGATCATATCCATTTTAGCATATATATATATATATATATCCTATTTATATGTAGTTCCTTGAAATGTTGTCTCTTTCATTAGAGTACGAGCTCCTTGAAGGTAGGACTGCTTTCGCCTTTATATTCCTAACAAAAAAAAGTATATAGGAAAAATGCTTTTATAAGTATGAGGGAGGTGCCATTTTCATCTGAGGGGAAATGTAGTGGGGAAGAAGGAAGGATGAGGTCAAAAGGTAAGTATAGAGATTTGATATGGAAGAGGTAGTACCTGGGCTAGACCTTTAAGAAAGAGAAGGATTTTAATCTGAAGAGCTGTGGTGGGAAGTGTGTTTCACTACTCAAAGAGAATAGGAGAGGAGATTAACTGAAACCTCAGAAGCTTCTAATTTCCACATTTTCTTATTTTTCCAAAGAAGTACAAAGTTACTAATATAATTGGAGTTGAAGTCATTATCATTTCATTTTTAACAATTCCTTTTCTGAATATTGCTCAAAGATTCAAGACTAAAAGTTTTTTTGTTTTTAATAGGGATTTTAGTAGCTCTGGTGCACTAATTCAGTTAAATTCCACAAATATTTACTGAGCTACTAAGATGGGCCATCCTGGTACTGTTCTAGGCCCTGGGCATACAAATACAAAAGAGAAATAGTGACTATGCTCAAGGGCTTCCTTTCTAGGGTCAGCTTTACATTTTTAGTGCAGAGGTTCTTAACCTTTTTTTGTGTCAATCTGGTGAAGCATATAGGTGGTCTAATAATATATATACACATACACACATGCATATATATATATACATTCATACGTATCTCCATTATTTAAGGAACTGCTAAGTTTCAGTTAGAGGTTAACTGAAAATAAAGATGCAACTTTTTTCCTGATCCAAGTTCACACACCCCAAGTTAAGAATACCCTGAACTAGTGGGATGTGCCCAGACTTCAACCATCTGGCAGTCAGCCCAGAACTTCCAGAACTGAAATGCAAATCAAGTGAGTGCATCTGCTAGATCTGGGGACAGAGAAGTGGAGACTGAAGCTACCGAGATGCAAGACTAGCATCAGATGAAGTGGAATCTACATTGCTTTCCAGAATTGTTTTGACTTCGTGAGTTAATTTAATAGACTAGTAACTGACTTACTTTGTCATCAGTGAAAGAATCTTGAGCATAATGCCCTGGCCATCTGGGAGCACCTAATAGGAGCTGATCTTTTTTTTTTTTTAAAGCAATCGGGGTTAAGTAACTTGCTCAAGGTTACACGGCCAGTTATTTCTGGGTGTGGTGCTGAGTATCTGAGCCCGGTGCTCTTACTCACTGAGCCACCTGGCTGCCCCAGGAGCTGATCTTCTGAGGAATCTTTTATCTTCTTGTGACTGGGGTCTTAAGAGGATCATGTACTAGTCTGGGGAGGAGCACCTATTCATTGATTTGATATTGTTTGTTTTAGTCATTAATAATAGAAAGATTAAAGAGATGTCTATAGTTATCTTTTTGTAAACACCTCATTCTGATAGAAGCTCCAGGGAATGGATGCAGAAGTTTCCTTAAGTAGAATGGGGGCCATCCTAAATGATCTAAGTGGACATCTTCATTGGCTTCTATTCCCACAGCTCCCCCTGGTGTTGTATGGTACACATTGTTATTGTTCAGTAGTTTTCAATCGTATCCTACTCTTTGTGATCCCATTTGGGGTTTTCTTGGCAAAGATACTAGAGTGGTTTGCCATTTCCTTCTCTAACTCATTTTACAGATGAGGAAACTGAGACAAACAGGGGTAAGTGACTGTCCCAGGTTCACACAGCTAGGAAGTGACTGAAGCCAGATTTGCAGATGAATCTTCCTGACTCCAGGCCAGGCACTCTATCAACTGTTCCACGGTATTAACATATGGCACATGGATGAGGAGAACAGGTCACATTGGTCATATCACCCTCCCTTGTTAGATGGGGCCCATGCATATTCTTGGGCTGTGTGAGCAGAGCCTGGTGTGCTGAGAGTAAGTTTTAGTACTTCAATAAGTTAGTAGGAATAAGTTTGTCATTGTAGTATAAATTATAAGTTCTATTACCTTAATATGATAGTTTGTGAGTTTAGTTTATAACTGTTAACATAGGTTGAGAGAACAGGTTTTATTACCTTAATAAGATAGTTCATCAGCTTCGCATAACTGATTCCATTTTGTTTTAAGCCTCTTGTGATTGAGCTGTCTTGAGTAAGTTGTTTTTGTAACTTTTTTCCAACAAAAAGATCTCTGTGGTATGATGTAGTAAACAACATGTGTGTGTTCTTAAAACAATTGATATGTAGACCTTTCAATAAAACAGATCATCAACAAGAAAATATTCCAGGTATACCTTGGAGATATTGTAGGTTTGGTTCTAGGCCATGGCAATAAAGCAAATATCACAGTAAAGAGAGTCACACAATTTTTGGTTTTCCAGTGCATATGAAAGTTATGTTTATTTTATACTGTAGCCTATTAAAGGTGCAATAGTATCATGTCTAAAAATGTGCTTACCTTAATTAAAAATACTTTATTGCTAAAAAATGCTAACCATCATCTGACCCTTTAGTGAGTCCTAATCTTTTTGCTGGTAGAGACTCTTGCTTCAGTGTTGATGGCTGCTGACTGATCAGGGTGGTGGTTGCTGAAGGTTAGGGTGGCTGTGTCAATTTCTTAAAATAAGACAGCAATGAAGTTTGCCACATTGATAGACTATCCCTTTCACTTGAACACTTAGAGGCCATTGTACGGTCATTAATTTGCCTAATTTAATATTATTATATCTCAGGGAATAGGGAGGCCTGAGTAAAGGAAGAGGAATAGAGAATTGTTGGTCAGTGGAGCAGTCAGAACACATACAACATTTATCAATTAAGTTAACTGTTTTATATACATGTGGTTTGTGACACCCCAATACAATTACAATAGTGACATCAAAGATGACTGATCATAGATCACCATAACAGAAAAAATAATAATGAAAAAGTTTGAAATACTGCACTAAATGTAACATAGAAATGGGATGTGAGCACATGCTGTTGGAAAAATGTCTTCAATAGACTTGCTCCACATAGGGTTGCCACAAATCTTCACTTTGTAAAAAATTCAATATTTGCAAAGCATTAATAAAGCAAAATGCAATAAAATGAGATATGCTTGTATAAACAGCTTTATTGGTAATTTTCAAGTAAATCACCAATCAAATTACATGGTAATTTAGCTAAAAGTATAACAACCCACCTGAGATCACAGTCATTAGCTTCTTCCTAAATCTCCTGTAGGTCAGGCTCCTCTCTTCTTCACACTGATGACTAGAGTGAGTTCATGTGTCTGGAAGGAAGTATTGATTGACTGATTGAGCTTTTAAAAAATTGGTACAAAATCACCTGTGAGGGAAATACACAGCCTATAGCTAGGCATGGGCAGAGATGGAAGCTTATCCTGGTAAAAAAAGAAGCCTATTAGAACCCTTAAAACATCAGCATTGTGGTGGTTTCTTTTTTAGAAGTTGTTATTTCCATGTTTTGATTAATA
Organism: Petaurus breviceps papuanus; assembly: GCF_028583685.1. Lineage (NCBI taxonomy): Eukaryota > Metazoa > Chordata > Mammalia > Diprotodontia > Petauridae > Petaurus > Petaurus breviceps. The sequence goes on along the minus strand of NW_027186645.1, from coordinate 14,483,949 downwards.
AAGTTTGTTTACAGGACTGTGTGAGTAGAGCCTGGTGTAATGAGAGTAAGTTTTAGTTCCTCAATATGGTAGTGGAAATAAGTTTGTCACTGTAGTATAAATGATAATATAAGTTCTATTACTGTAATAAGATAGTTTGTGAATTTGGTTTAACTGATAACATAGGTTGAGAGAACAGGTTTTATTATCTTAATAAGATAGTTCATCAGCTTCACATAACTGATTTCATTTTGTTTTAAACCTCTATTTTGTGATTGAGTTGTCTTGAGTAAGTTGTTTTTGTAACTGTTTTTCAACAAAAAGATAAATATCTGTGTGGTATGACATAGTAAATAACATGTGTGTATTCTTAAAGCAACTGATATGTAATTAAGAAGTGTAAGTCTAATAAATGTTTTTGTTGTACTAGTTCTACCCCTGGGCAGGGACTGTTGCTTATAGAAGGGGATTAATGTCATCTGGGGTGATGCCTTGACTTGCAAGTGAATTGGATTTAAGTGAGGCTGAGTTGGTCAGCCTCACTCTCTCTTCCTGAGTTCTTGAAACCTAGTGGCAAAGTCAGAAGTCAGGACAACTAGTGATGGCCCAGGAGTCAATGGACCTTGGAGTCTTTGATGTCTGACCAAGTTCTAAGCACTTCAATCACATGGCCATTGAAACAAATTGTTCTCATCTGCCCATTCCAACAGAGAAAGGCTTATCATTCTTGGAGCAGATATCCCCTTAACTCACTGACATGTTTGAAGCCTGTTGCTAGTTGTTGTGTTTGTCCTTTGTTTTCGAAGAGGATCATGACATCAGGGAAATGATGACATCACTTACAGTTGACTTTGATTTGAGTGAGGAAGGGCTGCGTAAGGTCACCAGCCTCACTTTCTTCTCCAGAGCCATTTGGATCCAGTGAGCAGATATTCATCAGGATGACTAGAGATGGCCCAGGATGCAGTAGGAGACCCTGGCCCTTTTAGGGTAAGGCCTTTTCAGGCACTCACTTAGAGTGAGTCAAGGGATGGCAACTTTAATTAGAAAAAAAGAAAAAATCAAGCTGGGAGAGGGAGACTCTCAGGGTTGCTGTTCCAAAGAGAAACAGTTACCACTGACATTCACTCTAAGCCAGGAGGGCCCGAAATACAGCCATTAAGTGGAACTTGGGCAGGGACCTATTATGGTCCAATCTATGAGCTTCAGAGTGAATTGGATTTAAGATTCTTTCTTCCTTTCTTCTTTAACAAAACCTTAAACCCAGTTCACTCTGAAGCCTTTGGTTACCCTTATCTGGTTTAGCCTATCTGCCCAGATAGTTTTATTGAAGTGTGACCATTGTGCATGCTACAGCTTCTTGGAGCCACAGGTGAGAGTTGGGTGAATCAGTGGACACCAAAGGTTCATGGGCAGCCCTGGAAAGGTCTTGGGAAGCCCTCACACCCCAGGTGGTAGTCCTCCCTGAATACCCCATGCACCCCATGGGCAGGGATTAAGTACTACATATAAGAGGCTGGTTGGATGTACCCTTCCTACCCTTATTTCTATGGGCTTGATTGTTGGATAGACAAAGCATTTATTTAGCACTTACTATGTGTGCTGCACTGTATTAAGCACTGGGGATACATGCTAGGTAGTCCCTGCCTTCAAGGAGTTTGCATTATTTTTTTTTCAAATGCTTTATTAACTTCTGATTTACATCATTCATTTCTGCCAGATTTTGAGTTACAAATTTTCTCCCCGTTTTTCCCCTACTCACTGGCCCAAAATAGTCCCACAGGATATCCGCTCCTCCAGTCTGCTCTCTCCCATATTTTCTCCCATACCCCTTTTGACTTTTCCAGTGGATTGCTATGCCCCAGTGCCTGTATATCTTATTTCCCAATTATATGTAAAATAGTATTAATAATAGTATATATATATTTGAATATTTGATTTTAAAACTTTGAATTCCAGATTAATTTCTTTTCTACCTTTTCACCCACCCTTACTGGGAAGATAAGCAATTCAGTGTAGGTTGTACATGTGTGGCTAATACAAAACAATAACATAGTAGATATATTGTAAAAGATTGACTATATTTCCCTCTCTCCTATCCCACCTCCTACTTGTTCTATTCTCTACTTTGATCCTGTCCCTTTTCAAGAGTGGGTGCTTCCAACTTCCTGCCCTCCCTTCCATTATCCCCCCTCTCATCCCCTTCCCCCCCCTACTCTCCTGGAGGGTGAGATACCCTATTTAGTGTGTATTTCATTCCTTCCGCAAGCCAAATTCAATGGGAATAAGGTTGACCCATTCCCTTTTGCCTTCCTATTCTTCCCCTCCATTGTAACCATTTTCTCTTGCCTCTTCTATATAAGATAGTTTACCCTACCATTCTGTCTCTCCCCATCTCCTCTCATTATATTCCTCTCTCACCTCTTAATTTCACCTTTTAAGTATCATCCCTTCCTGTTAAATTGGTCCTGTGCCCTTTATCTATGTATACCTGTAAACATATATATACACATTCAAATATGTATTCATATGCCCATATACACTCATATATAGGCACACACACACACACACACACACACATATATATATATGTATGTATTTCTATTCCCTTCAACTACTGAGAAAAGTTTTATAAGTTACAATGATTGTTTTTCCATGTAGGAATATTAATAGTTCAACTTTGATAAGTTCCTTATGATTTCCTTTCCCTGTTTACCTTCTCATGCTTCTCTTGCTTCTTGTATCTGAATGTCAAATTTTCTATTCAACTCTGGTTTTTTCAGCAAGAATGCTTGAAAGTCCTCTATTCCACTGAATGACCATATTTTCCCCTGAAACATGTGTAGCAGCAAGCACCCCAAGCGTCCTCAGGGTTTGCAGCTACCACAGGTTCTTGGATCTGCTTTGTTAAAGGAAAGCAACTCAAAATGGGTTAACAAGTTTACTTTAATCAGTCAGACATATATCGTTTACCTTGTTCAGGAGAAAAGGTCAGCACCCTGAACCTCAAAGTCTACAGGCATAATTATCAAGACAGAAACATCAAGTAGACAGATTTCCAAACTGTCCAACCATTACATCCATACCCAGTCAACATCTGGGTTTCCACATTCTGGGTTTTTCAAAGCCGGGGGACTCTCAACAACGGCTTCCCAGAATTCAGATCAAATCACAGAACACTTCTCAAAGTGAGTCCCAAAACAAAGCTACACATCAGGACTTATATAGCCTTCTCCTGGCTCAGAGAATGTAACAACCTTATTGAC
>NW_027186645.1:14453192-14480304 GCF_028583685.1 Petaurus breviceps papuanus | reverse complement strand
CAGTAGGACTCTGCCACCAGACAGGGGAGCTTTCATCCCAAACGCTGGGGTTTTCTCAGCTGCCAGAGGTATTAGATGGGTGCCCTCTCTGAGGTCTGCACACGCTTTGGCAAGCTGGACACAATAGACTTCAATCCAGATCCAAGAAGGTTAAAGCAAGAACATTACCCCTCAGACTGGTGCTTGGTCCCTCTACATTCTGCAGACCAGGAGCTGAAGCCGCCACGTGGCGCTGGCTGGCTGTGCCGGGTGTCTCAGTGGCTTCTCGCCCTGAGAGCAAAAGCCACATGCTCCCACTAACTGGGTCCCGAAGTCCAGACTGCACTGACCTCTCACTTTGTCCTTCACATCTAAGTGTTGATAAATCTGGAAATGGCCACAGTTGCTGCTGATCAAGGGTCCCTCCTGCCCAGATGGCTGGTCAGGCCCGACCTGGGACTAAAGCCTTGGTGTGGGGCTGGGCTCGGCTCCCAGAGCACTGTGCTGGCCGATTCCTGCCGACCTGCCGGACTGTCCTCAGTGGGAGGTTAGCTTCTCGGTGTAATTTTGTGGGTTCCGCAGCTCCAAAGTTTGTTTAGAGTCCCCTTTTTACATGTATTGGGGAAGGTGGAAGCTGGAGCTTTGGGGAGGTCCTTCTTCTTCTCCACCATCTTGACTCTGCCTCCCAGGAGTTTGCATTCGAATGGAGGAAGAAAACACATAAAGAGAAGCTGGGGGTGGTGATAGAAGAGGTGTCATAACTAGAGATGTCTGGGGTGTGCTGTGGAGCCCTTAGAATTGATTAAGATAAGACCAAAAGTGGCCTAGGAAGTTTCCAGGGAAATTTTGCATGGAGAAGGTATATATAATGGTGTGAGTGGAACAGTCTAGAAAGTATTGTAGAAACCTGGAACTAAGCAAGGTTCTGAGAGATCCCAGGTAGAATTTTGACCGTACAGAGAAGGTGTGCCAAGTAGAGGGAAGATCATGGATCTTTCCTATGTTTAGAAACAGGAGAGTTTAGGATATAACTCATAGCCTGTCCCCTACCCCATCAAAGGAATCTGAGCTCACATGTACTGGGTCCAATCTAGGGATTGATCTTTGCTTTTGCCCCAGGGGTTTATGCAGGGGAACTCTCCCAATGAGCTGCAGCTCATGTCTAGGTTTCCCCAAAGGTGGGTAACAAGGTCTTTGGTCCCTACAGAGGCATTTACAGTACTAAATGCATATCAGGTATGGGACAGCCTTTATTTTATATCACAGTCTCAAAGGAGGCAGTCATAGCATAGACTCACAGGAGGTCAAGAACTTACAGAAACAGAAAGCACTCAAATAACATTAGATTTTCTTCAGAAGGTAAATTGGGGGTTGGGGTGAGGCAAGGGAGAAACTTTCAGACAAATGACTCCTTTCTCATGGACCTGAATCTTCTGATGAACTCATGTCAACATTGGGATTTGTAATATCTATATCTTTTACTTCCTGATTTACCTTTCCCCCTCCTCCCATTGGCATGCATTTAGTCTTTTAGCAGAAAGGACAGTCCTCCAATAGTAACCCTCTTCCTTCTCCAAGGAGCTGACTGCTAAGGAAATATTCTTCCACTAGGAGGTCCATGCCAGAACTCTGAAACTCAAGAACTTTTGAAATTTGAGTTACCATATAACCATTCCCAAAGTTCATGCTGCTCAGGAAATCTCCCTTCTCTGGCTGAAAGCTAAGCTCATACTGTCCAGGAAATGAAAAATCCCCATCTTCTACATAGGAAGCTGTGGTTTAGGAACCATTCATATCCTTCAATTTTCTTCTTAGGCCATGCCCAAACACATCTGTCTCTGCCATGTACTTCTACCACCAGTTGCAATCATTTGCTCCTCGAGATGGGGCAGAAGAAATACCTCTTCCCTTCCTTGCCCTTTCCCCCAAATACCCTGGTTTGGAAGTCAGAGAGACTGGACCAGAGAGAGACAGACAGAGAAAGAAACAGAAACAGAATGAGAGAGACAGGAAGTGTGACCGGTTTTCTTTTACTGATTACAGCAGCATCTCTAGCAAGAATGTCATTATCCATACACACCCCCTCTTAGTTAACAGCCACTTTGGAGGCAGCCTCAGTTACTGGGAACAAACCAAAAGAGTTACATGTGTTTTCTCCAAAGGTGCCAAGTCCATGCCTACTTCCATGAGAGGTTCCCTTTGGCATTGAAGGACACTCTCATCAAATTGATGGAGATGCTTGTGGAATTGATGAAGGAACCTTTTGCCACTCCCAGTTATAATGACTTTTTTAGGGAACAGTGAAGGTACATTGGATAGAGAGATGGGCATGGATTCAGGAAGACCCAAGTTCAAATTGGGTCTCAGGCATTTACTAACTGTGTGACCCTGGGCAAGTCAACTTAACCTGTCTCAGCCTCACTTTTCTCAGTTGTAAAAAGGGAATAATAATAATAACAGCACCTACCTCAATGGTTGTGGGGAGTTTGAAATAAGGTAATTTTTGTAGAAGTCCTAGGATAGTGCCTGGTACATAATAGGTATTATGTAAATATTCTGTTCCCTTACCCCTTCTCCTTTTGGAGTTTGGGATACATATTAGAGAATAGTGGGAACAAAACATAGGAAACAGATTGGACCAAGAGGACTTGAAATCATGCTGAGAAATTAATGCCTAGTTTAGTAGGCAATGTAGTCACTGATGATTTTTGGGCAAGTGAGGAGCAGAGCTCTACCATGTTTTTTGTTGAGTTGTTTCAGTCACATCAAATTCTTCGTGATCCCATTTTGGGGTTCTCTTGGCAAATATACTGGAGTAATTTGCCATTTCCTTCTGTAGCTCATTTTACAGATAAGAAACTCAGGTAAACAGGGTTAAGTGACTTGTCCAGGGTCACACAGCTAGCAAGTATCTGAGGCTGGATTTGAACTCATGAAGATGAGTCTTCCTGGTTTCAAGTCCAATGCTCTATCCACTGTACCTCCTAGTTGCCCAGAGCTCTGCCTCAGGCAGATTAATCTGTCAATAGTTTTTAGGATAGATTGAAGGGAATAGAACTAGATGTGAGTTACCCATTACACACCTCACTGCCCAGATTAGTTGTCCATCCTCCCAGAAACCATGTGTGTGATCAACCAGTGCTGCTGTGAGAAGGGCAAAGCCTCTCCATTCCAATCAGTTCTGGAATCTAGTCTCTAGGAAGACTTACCTGATCAGAATGGACTGTTTGTGTACTTAGTTCTCACTGATCCTTTTCAGCCTTTCCTTAATCCTTCCCCAGGGCAGAGCTGCCCTGGCCTTAATATCCTTGCCCCCTCAATCAACAGACCTCCTTTCCTCTGGAATGTTTTGGACCATTTCTTCCAAGAAAGGGCTTGGAGTATCCAGGGATGTCTTATTGGATGACACCTTGTTTTCTAATAGCATAGGGAAAATGAAACTGTTGCTCTGTAACTCTTTTGGGTGTATATTTACTTGAGATAATGGGAATTATTTAGCTAACTCAATGGTAATTCTGAGTTTCTGGAAAGGATGAAGGAGATTTCTTTTTTTTTAATTCACCATACTCATTTTATTTTAAAATTTTTTTTCCAGAATTTATTTACTTTTAGTTTTCGACATTCATTTCAACAAGAATTTGAGTTCCAAATTTTCTCCCCATCTCTCCCCTACCCCCCACCCCAAGAGGGAAAGCATACTGATTACCCCTTCCCCTCCTCTCCTCCCACCTCATTCATCCTCCTTACACCTTTTCCCCTTACTTTCTTCAAGGAAGAATTTCTATATGGATTTCTATATCCCATCGCCTGTATATCTTATTTCCCAGTTGCATGTAAAAACAATTTTTAAACATTTGTTTTTAAAACTCTGAGTTGCAGCTTCTCTCCCTTCTTCCATCCTCAATCCCCCTCCCATTGAGAAGAAAAGAAATTCAATATATGTTATACAGGTGTAGTTATACAAAACATTTCCATAATAGTCATATTGTGAAAGACTAACTATATTTCCATCCATCCTATCCCACCCCTCGCCATTTATTCTATTTTCTTCTTTGACCCTGTCTCTTTTCAAAAGTGTTTACTTCTAACTATCCCTTTCTCCAATCTGCCCTCCCTTCTAGCATCCCTCCCTTCCCCCCTATTTTCCTGCAGGGTAAGATACCCAATTGAATGTGTATGTTATTCCCTCCTTAAGCAAACCCAACGAGAGTAAGGTTGACTCATTCCCTTTTGCCTCCCTGCTCTTCCCCTCCATTGTAACTGCTTTCTCTTGCCTATTTTATGTGAGAAAATTTACCCTATTCTATCTCTTCCTTTCTTCTCCCAATATATTCCTCTCTAACTCCTTAATTTTATTTTTTAGATGTTATCTCTTCATATTCAACTCACCCTGTGGAATATATGAATTACAAATATCATCTTCCCATGTAGAAATGTAAATAGTTCAACTTTAATAAGTTCCTTATGATTTCTCTTTCCTGTTTATTTTTTCGTGCTTCTCTTGATTCTTGTATTTGAAGGTCAAATTTTCTGTTCAGCTCTGGTCTTTTCATCAAGAATGCTTGAAAGTTCTGTATTTTATTGAATATCCATATTTTCCCTTGAAGTATTTTACTCAGTTTTGCTGGGTAGGTGATTCTTGGTTTTAATCCTAGCTTCTTTGACCTCTGGAGTATCATATTCCAAGCTGTCCTATACCTTAATGTAGAAGCTGATAGATTTTGTGTTATCCTGATTGCATTTCCACAATGCCTGAATTTTTTCTTCCTGACTGCTTATAATATTTTCTCCTTGACCTGGGAACCCTGGAATTTGGCTATAATATTCCTAGGAGTTTTCTTTTTGGGATCTTTTTCAAGGGGTGATCAGTGGATTCTTTCAATTTCTATTTTACCCTCTGGTTCTAGAACAGCAGGGCAGTTTTCCTTGATAATTTCTCGAAAGATGATGGTTAGGCTCTTTTTTTTTTATCATGACTTTCAGGTAGTCCAATAATTTTAAAATTATCTCTCTTGGATCTATTTTCCATGTCAGTTGTTTTTCCAATGAGATATTTCACATTGTCTTCTATTTTTTTTCATTCTTTTGGGTCCGTTTTATAATACCTTGATTTCTCATAAAGTCATTAGCTTCCATTTGCTCCATTCTAATTTTTGAAGGAATTATTTTCTTCAGTGAGCTTTTGTACCTCCTTTTCCATTTGACCAATTCTGCTTTTTAAGACATTCTTTTCCTCCTTGACTTTTTGGACCTCTTTTGCCATATGAGTTAGTCCTTTTTTTAAGGTGTTATTTTCTTCAGTATTTTTTTTTTTTGTCTCCTTTAGCAAGCTGTTGACTCGATTTTCTTGCATCATTCTCATTTTTCTTCCCAATTTTTCCTCTGCTCTTATTTGATTTTCAAAATCTTTTTTGAGCTCCTCCATGACCTGAGACCAATTCATATTTTTCTTGGAGGCTTTTGATGCAGAAGTTTTGACGTTGTTGTCTTCTTCTTGGTTGTTTGATTTGTTCTTCTTTGTCACCAAAGAAAGATTCTATAGTCTGATTTTTTTCCCTCTGTTTGCTCATTTTCCCAGCTAAACTACTTGACTTTTGAGCTCTTTGCCAAAGTAGGATTCTGCTTCCAGAGTGGAGAGTGCTCTGTCCTAAATTTCTGGGGTTTTGTGCAGCTGTTGTCAGAGCTACTTTTAGGCAGCTGTGAATTTTCAGTTCTTCTAAGGTGATATGGTCAAAGGAGAAGTGTTTACTCCTCCCACTGTCTGTTCTCTGTTCTGTGAGTGACCACAGGCACTCTTTTCTGCCTTGAAACTTTCAGGAGGATCCTCTTTCCACAGCTGCCTCAAGTTCTGCCACACCAGTGCTCCTCCTCACCCCAGGACCACCACCCAAGACTGCAACCCAGATCCAAGTAGGGCAAAGCAAGAGCAATTACCCTCTTATCAGCTGCTTGATCCCCCCACCATCTGTGGGCCTGGAGCTCTTGAAGTAGCCACTGCTGCTGCTGTAGCTGCCACTGCCACCACCGCTACCACCTCTGCAGCCCCTACCACCTCCAATGCCCTGGGGCTGGGGCTGGACCACACTCTTTTCTCACCCAGGTCCAACAGAGTTTCCCCACTGAGCTTTGACTTTGTCTTTGGTGTTTGTTGGTTGAGAAGTCTTGAAGCCTGTAATTCAATCCCCTGAGGCTGGCTCCTGCCCAGTCTGAGCTGGCAAGGCCTACATGGGACTGCTCTCCACTCTCAATCCAGTGCAGTAGACCCTTCCTGTAGGCCTGCAAGGCTTTCTTCAGCTGGAGAAGTGTTACCCTCTGTCATTTTGTGGGTTCTGTGGCTCTAAAATTTGTTTAGAGTCATTTTTACAGGTATTTGGAGGGGTTTTGGGGGAAGAGCTCAAGGAAGTTCCTGCTTTTATTCCGCCATCTTGGCTCCGCCCCAAGAAGAGTCCTTATTTAGTCCATATAGAAGGACAGCCCACAGAGGCCTTTGGGGGGTGACAGTTCTGTGACATTCTCCTGATGTGGATCTCAGGGAACAAGAAGTGTTGACAGGTGAGCCAGGGAATTTCAAGTATGTGGTAGCACAAGGAGAGCCAAAATAAAAGCTCAGATCTCAGAGAGGCTGTATGCAAGTAGCCTATGGTCTCTTAGCCACTTCCTTACAGATGACCATGATTCCTTGATGAAAAATTGTTGAATGGGCCAGAAGTATCCATGTTGTGTCCCTGATGTTCCTGGAGCTGCTCACGCTCATCATGTCAGCATCTCACAGAAGAAATGTGTGACTATCCTGGAGGTGTCATCGTCTGGACTGTGTCTCTCATGCTCTTGGTACTGCTCTCAATCATTGTCTTCACTTTGCATTAGGGGACCCACCATGAACTGAAAAGATTTGGTATTACCCATCACATAGATCAGACTATTGAGAATTGAGATTTGATCATTAAACCTGGGATCTTGGGCTTTGTTTTCTACATTTTTTCCTTCTTTCCCCCTCCCCCACTTTATGGTGATTCCTAGGAGGAAGAGAGAATTAGAAATTTTTGTTGTGTGCTGTTATTTTTTTTTCTTTCTGTACCTGGAGGACTGTCCAGTAAAAACTCTAAAAACATTTAAATGGTGCAAAGTTCTCTGTTGCCAAGAAGTATTATGTGATATCTATCAGCATTTCTACACAATATGCAGTAGACCCACTCCTTCTCCATCCCTTAAGAAAAAGGTATTAATTTTCCCTAAATGAGACAAAGATGTTCTAGGACCTGATTGGGCCCTCTTTTTCTGATAAAGACATACAAGGTCCCACTCACATCTAGTTGGGGCCTCTCTGACTTGGTGGATTCCTGAAGACCATACCAGTCACCATTTCCTTCATCATATACTAAACTAATAACCAGACAAATTTCCATAGGAAAGGCCTATAGAAGGAAGGCTGAGTCCAGAAAAGCTAAATGTCACTGTATCCTTATGGCATATTTTTTTATGTTAGAGCAAAGCAAACATCCTTTATTTGCTTTTCAATGACTTGTGAATGCTGCATTTTGTCTCAGTATCTAACCTGTGCTAAGAAAGTGCTGTCTCCAATACCTAGGAAGTCATGATAAGATACTCAGTGAAGATGAAATTTTGGATTTAATTTTTACCTTTTTACTAACCAGTTACTCTTTGCAAAATATCATGAATAGACAAATGGTGGCTGGTTTTTACAAAGGGGCTACCTTCTATTCTATAGATTGTAAGCTCTACAAAAGTAGGGTCCAGGTATGTTTTGTAATTCTTCCATTGCTCAGCATAGTGCTCTCCTTCTAGGAGACTTTATATACATTTTAAAAAATTGAACTGAATTTCACATTTCTCCAGGCTTCTAGTTGACCTCTCTCTCTCTCTCTTTTTCCCATAGTGACTTCAATCTTGTGCTCTGAGCCTTTGGCTTTTTGCCTTCTGTTGTGATATGTTTAGGAACGGTTATGATTAATGCATGTTCAGACAATTTTTTTCAGCTATTTTTCTTTCCATTGAATTGTGAGTCTATTTTAACTTTCACAGGGCATGGGGCATCTCATGTTCGGAAAAAAGTCTCCCTCATATGTTACCTTTGGTGGTATCTATTTCAATCCATTGTGACCTGAAAACTATTTTAAGTTACTATTCTCCCTGCCTCCCCCAAATGCTTCCACCTGTATCCACCAGCCTAGACAAACTAGATGACTTATTTTTTTTTAGGACAGCAGGGATTTATATGATGCTCAAAGTAGCTGTGATACAGGTCAGATGGGTCAGAGTAGGACTGGGTGCAAAACATCCAAAAGGATCACAGGTAATCTCAGCACTGTGACTGTATCTTTGAAGTTATCAGGTCTTCACATCAAGCACTTGACATATTAAGCTTCAAGTAGCTTTCAAATAACATCATCATTTGGAAAGACACCATTTGTTCCTCCTAGGGGAAGAGGAACTAATAGTACTCAAAAATAAAATAACTGACAACACCCTTACAATACTTCCTACATGTGAATAACTTAAGTTTACATTTGCATTTTTTTTTAGTCTAGATCTCGCTTTCTTGTCTAGGGTGGAGGTTAAGTGGCCACTCCCAGGCCCCAACCCATAGTTTATCAGCTATTTCCCAATTGGTGGGTACACCCTTAATTTCCAGTTCTTTGACATCACAAAAAAAATTTGCCAAAAATATCTTTGTACATATGAGTCCTTTTCCTCTTTCTTTGAGCTCTTTGGGGTATAGGCCTAATGGTATTGCTAGGTCAAAGAGTATGCACAATTTAGTAACCTTTAGGGCATAGTTCCAAAGTGCTTTTCAGAATGGTTGGCCCTTTTCACAGCTCCACTAACAGTGCATTCATGTTCCTGTTTTCCTACAACCACTCCACTATTTATCATTTTCTTTTTCTGTCAACTTTGTCAATCTGGTATGAGATGGAAACTCAGAATTGCCTTGATTTGCATTTCTCTAATAATTAGTGATTTAGAGCACTTTTTTCACATGGGTTTTGGTAGCTTGTATTTCTTACTCTGAATGTTTATGAACTGGGGAATTGTTCTAATTCTTATAAATTTGTATCAGTTTCCCATATATCTTGGAAATGAAACTGTTCTTAGAGTAACTTATTGCAAAAAATTCTCACCCCCCACACCTTCCTCCTTCCCTTTCCCCATAATCTACTTCCCTTCTACTTTTACCCTTATTGGTTTCTTTTGTGCAAATGTTTAATTTTATGTAATCAAAACTGCCCATTTTATCTTTGTTTATCGTATTTTACATTAATTAAGGCAACAGAAGATCAATGACTCACAGCCCTTGCAGCAGGTTAAATCCATCCCTATTAAAAACCATAAGCCTTATCTGCCTGATACAGTTAACTGTGGAAAAATTCAAACTATCTGATTTGCCTATATGTTTCTATGGGCGTTAGGACCACTTAGCCTAAGTGACTCCATATTGGAGTCCTGTCATTCCAATGTGACATCCAACAATAATATCAAACAATATAAATTTGTCATTGTCACAAAAACCTGAAACTCCATTGGATCATTCCACTTTTGGACTACTCTAATTAGAATTTTTCCCCTTACATCAAGCCTAAATTTGTCTTTTTTCTAGTGTTGGCTTCTGTGGTCAAGCAGGACAAATCTCTAATCTCTCTTTCACATTGTTTTTCAAACACTAGAAGACAGTCACTATGTGTCCCCTAAATCTTCCCTTCTCCAGGCTAACTACTCCCAGTTCTTTTGATTGGTCTTCCATGGTACAATTTTGAGCCCCATGATCTCCCTTTTTGCCCTCTGCTGCATCCTCTTCAACTTATCCATGGCCTTTCTAAAAGTGAAGTACCCAGAACTGAACATAATATCATAGATGAAATATGATCAAGCAGGTTTCTGTGGGACTATTGTGTGGATAATATACTCTCGATGTAGATTGCATTGTCTTTTTTGACTGTCACATTATGGTACTGATTTGCTTTGAGGTTGTGGGCCTCTAACACTCACAGATCCTTTTTGAACAAAGTTTTTTTTCCAAAAATTTTATTTTAGATTTAAACACCAGAACACAAATACAGAAAAGAGAAAAGAAACAAAAACATATCATAAACTTAAATATTGGAACTTAAATACAATGTTAGAAAGAAAAAAAGCGTGTGCATAGCAGAACATGAGAGGATTCAAAATATGTAACCATAAGTTTTCATTTCAAGATAGCCTATATGATAAGTAATACTTGTGTTGAGAATTGTCCATCTTTGCTTCCTTGTGAGTTTTCTTTTGTTCTCTGCTGTACACATTTTTACTTTGTTCTTTTTATTTTCTCCCCTCAATCCCACCCCCAAAGGCCACAATAAAGTTTAAATATGTTTCTTTATAGTTATAGATATATAAATAGATATATAGACATATACTTTCCCAAACCTATGATACTCCTGATCTTTGTTTTTTTTTTTTTTTGTTTTGAGCAAAATTTTGTCTAGCTATAACTCCCCTTATTTATACTTGGCAACTTGATTTTTTCACCCCATAAGCCTTTACATTTATTCCTATTACATTTCTTTTTATTAGGTTCAGTAAAATGTTCCAACCTGCAAAGATATTTTTAGATATTGACTGTTTTCTAGTATATTAACTCTCTCCCAGCTTTGTGTAAACTACAAATTTGATAAATATACCATCTGTGTCTTTATACAAGTGAGTGACACAACTGTTGGACAATGTACAGACAGCACAGATTCTTGGGGAGTGCCACTAGAAACTATTTTTCAAGTTGACATCCAACCTCTAATAATTACTTTTTGGGTTCAGCAATTCAACCAATTCTAAACCCACCTAATTGTCTACTGTATAGGATACTTTAATTCATCTTTTCCACAAAAATAACATGAGAAACTTTGTCAAATATTTTCCTAAAACCTAGATAAGCTGAATCTCTGGCACTCCCCTGTTCTAGCAATCTAGAAATTCTCTCAAAAAAGGAAATAAACTTTGACAGCACCTATTCTGGATGAGGCCACACTGACCTCCTTTTCTAGATACTTACTTAAAAAACAAAACAAAACTGGACTTGAGATTTCTTTGAGATTGGAAACTCAGTGAGAAAACTTCCTTGATCAATGAAGATGATAATTTCCTCTGGGTGAGAAGTCCAGCATTTTGCTAACACACTATCTTTGGCCCGGGTTTCCCTGACTCTCATATTTCCCTGACCCTTCCCCTGCTATGGCCTGACTTCCTGACTATTCACCCCACCCCTCACTCCTCCATGGCCTGGCTTCTTTGACAGAAGAAGCTTCCTCCTTCTGTACAACCTAATTGGTCCCAATTTACCTGATACAAATTCCTGGTCTATGGGCATAAAAGTTCTCAGCCTGGGGTATTTTGGGGCTTCTCAGACTTGGCAGGTGCCTGAGGCCACAGGGGTTACCATACTGATGACTGACTGACCACTCATGATTTCCTGATGTGGATGTCCAGAGAGTTTAATTGTCTCTGTATCCTTGTTGCATATCTTAGCTAGGTCAGGGCAAAGAAAGCTCCTTTTTTTGTTCAATGTTCCAGGACTTGCATTTCAAAATTTGTCTTTATAATATATTGTATAAATTGTTCTCCTGGTTCTGCTTGCTTCATTCTCTATCAGTTCATATGAGGCTTTCTAGGTTTCTCTGAAACTGTACCCCTCATCATTTCTTATAACACAGTAATATTCTGTTTACATTCATAGACTATGATTTGTTTAGCTGTTCCCCAAAAGATGAATAACCACTTAGTTGCCAATTGTTTGCCTCCACAAAAAAGCTATTATGAGTATATTTTTTAAATGGATAAGATCCTTTCTTTTTTCTTTGGTTGCTTTGGAGTATATAGTTCTACTAGTGGCATTTGGGACAGAGTTCTAACTTGCTTTCCAGGCTTACTGGACCAGTTCACAGCCCCAGAAACAGTATGTCAATGTAACTTTTGCTCTAACCCTTACAACATTTGTCATTATTCCTTTTTGTCAACTTTGCCAAACTAATGAGTGTGATGTGGAACTTCCAAGTGGCTTTAATGTGCATTTGTCTAATTATTAATGATTTGGAACATTTTAGATAGCTTGGATTTCTTATCTTGAGAACTTCCTGTATTTGACCACTTATCATTTGGGGAGCTATGTGTGTATATACACAGATGCACATATATACACATGTATACACACATATAATATATTTATGTAGAAATATATTTAAAATATATGATACATTTAGCAGTATATTTCAAGGTCTTTTTGGTCTTCTTTTGATTTCCTTTGCCAGCCTAAGTTCATTTTGAGCTTTAGTGTTCTTGACATGATTCCAAGAGAACTGTCATTTTTTTCTATCAGTGTTTTGCCCTTATCTGTCTTCTGTACATATATTTTAAAAATCTAAGTTGGTAGATAAATTCTCTGTACATCTACATTAGTCTCTTTATACTAGGCCTTCCTGATCCCCCCTCAACCCCCGCCACAAATGGACCCCCAGAAGGATTTTGGAGGCTGTGGAATGATCCATGTCAATAGACTAAAGATGGTTGCCTCAGGTTATGTGACAACCTCCCCAAATCCTTTGGTGGGTTCCATGTGGCCCATGGGCCATGTGTTGTGGAGGACTGCTTTAGACAAAACTGCTTTTCCTCCTCACCAGAAGCATTTCTCTTTATATCTGCAGAATTTAGTCCTAGTTGGGTTTGAAATTTTAGTCCATGAAATTGTACCTAACCTTTTTACCTTAGGGTATATATCAGAAGGTGCTCAACTTTCCTCTCCTTTTTGTTCACAAAATCTAAGATGGACAGTTCGTTTTTTTCCCCAAGGTTACCATTATTTTCCCTCTAGCAACTCTTTTCTAATTGTTTTCTTAGAATCAGATCCAGAAAAGAGAATCCCTATGGGGAACTTTACAACTTCTGAGGGATGAAATTATCATTAAAGTCAAGTCAGAAATTATTAGCTACTCTCCTTTTGTCAGAAAGAAAACTCTAGCAGATTTTCAGATAACTGATATCTCCTGTTACTACTATATGTGCATCTGGATCCCAAAGTTCTAATCTGTTTCCTCTTGCTGCCCAGATGACCTGAAGGACACCCTAATAACAATACTGTTTCTGTTTCTACCTCCAGTGATCTTTACCCACATGCTCTATCACAATTCTCCCCTCTGGTTCCTGGATTTCCTCATGAGAGTTTATCTTAATAAATAATGCTACTCTGCTCTACTTCCACTGATTATTCCAGGAATTCTTAACCTGGGGTTCATGAACTTATTTTTAATTTTTAAAATAATTATGACCATGTAATTTGTTTCCTTTGTAACCCAGTGTATTTTATTTTATACATTTGTAAATGTTCTGAGAAGGGGTACAGTAACTTTACTAGACTACCAGAGGGCCTATGACACAGAAAAATTTAAGAATCCCTGAATTATACTGTGCCTTTTGAAAAAGGTACACCATTCTAGAACTATTTTCCACTTCTCTCTGAGAGACAAATTCTTATTTGCCTGAATATGTGTATTCAGAGACATGGTGGAGCCAGTTCAACCAAGCCTGAGAGAATCAATTGTTAAATTTTCAGTGTAAGCATCTGCTCCTCTGAATTTAGCGAACTCTACAAATCAGGCATGATTTTTTATTTTGTAGGTTATCTAGACTTAAGAAAGTGATGGAGAAATTTTTAGGAATGCAGCTAAAACTTAAAAGTATGTCTTATGCACATTTTTTTGGACATTTGCTTGTTAAACATTTATCAGCACATGCTGTATATATACATTTTTAAAAATACATATTCTAATAAGAAGCCTTCTTCCCTTGATGGGATGTTGCCAATTCCCCAACATATCCAATCTAAAAGTAGTAATTGTTAGCAGCTAATTTACTAAAATAGAAAGTTCCATAGAATATATGATACCATGCTCAAAATAGAATCATTAGCAAATCGAATGAATTCTACTTCACATTTCAAGTTCCATTGTGTACAAGAAATGAAACATCACATTAATATTGCTGAGTAAATATTTTGAGGTTGTTTAATGACAACTGGTAAACTACAACTCTAGCCTTCCTCCTCTTCACTTATTATTTCTTCCTTTCTTCAAGAACCCCTAAATTTATCTTTCCCAAATTCAACCTTTATACTTGTTTATAATTCCCCGAACTTTTTTCTTCAGCTCCTGTCCTGTTATTGTTCTTTTCCCTATATCCCCTTCTCCTACCAAAACTGGAATGGATTTATCATAATCTAAACCTTAGAAATGTCGGATGTGTATTTTTCCAATGCATATTTAGTAACTCTTTAAAACCTATACACAGATCATTATCATTAAAAAGCTCTGATTAAGCAACTGATTGCATGTGACACCTTCTGCACTAGGAAACGAGATAGATGCTTGCCCTTTAAGAGCCAAGATGACTTGGCAGGTAGAGATGGGTGAATGGAGAGAGTTTCAGGCATATGACACTGCCTTAGGAAAAAAGTTTAAAGTTCAGAATGAACAAAGAGGTCCTTCAGTAGGGCTGTTCGAGAGGAGCAGTGGGAGATACTATAGGGAGAGTGATAAAAGGAGAGTTGAGGTCAGTTTCATCCAGATACTGCAAAATTACTTTTAAAAATTTTTCCAGAGGAATTGAAACAAACCATTCAACACGATTTGGAATGGAATATTTTGCCTGTTTTATGGCATTTGCTTCCTAATAACCTCTTTAGCAGAAGTTTTTAACTTTTTCTTTTTGGTCCTGAACCCTTTTGGCAATCTGGTAAAGCTTATGGATCTCTTTTCAGAACAGTGTTTTTAAATGCATAAACAAAATATGTGAGATCACAAAGGAAACTAATTATGTTGAAATAAAAGTAGAATTTTTTAAATTTTTATTTTTGCCATACAATTTCCTGGACCTCTTGAAATCTATCCACAGATTCTTTGATGGTTTATAGAACAAAAATAAAGAAGCCCTCATCTTAGGTATTAGCCAGTAAATAAAATAAAATACTTCATAAGGGAAAGCATTAGAAGGCAGTTTGGTAGAGTAAACAGTACTGGCTTTGGAGTTAGAGGATGTGGGTTCAAATCTCAGCTCTTTTAATCGATACTTGTATAACTTTGGATAAGTCACAATTGCTCTGGGTCTTGGTTCCTCATTGGTAAAAGGAGGGATTTGGAATAGGTGGCCTCTAAGATCCCTTCCAGTTATAAACCTATGATTAGTCAGCAAATACTAATTGTTTCCATCCATTTATTCCTCAGGAAAATTGTGATCTAGCTGTTTGTTGAAGATGAGTGTCTGTTTTGAGAGAGGCTGGTTTGGAATGTTGTTGTTGTTTGTTGTTTGTTCTCAAAGAGGATCGTGCCATCAGGGAAGTGATGCCATGATATACAAGTGAATTGGATTTAAGTGCAAAGTCACCAGCCTCACTTATCTGCCAGGTGCTCTGCCCGAAGGGAATGGTTTGGAATGACTTAAGTAAAAAATAACCATGTTTTCTTGGTGAATTCCTTCTCAAATTTTCACAACTTCTAGTGATACCTCTCTCCCTCTTATAAGAATAATACTTAATAATTGAATTTTCTCTCATTAGGACTGGAAATTTTGGCTTCATGGTGTTTCCCATTGACTTCATCTTGTTCTTTGGGACTGGTTGTCTATCAGCATACAGTAGCCAGATTGTTGTAAGGGTGTAATGGGATATGGGAACTGGACCGCCCCCCCCCCAACTTTCCCATTAATTTCAGGAACCCAGCTGCTGAACCCAGATCCCTGGCATTTGCCTGAGTTATCAGGTTCATCCTAGTATAATCCTTTTGACTGTCCTTTCATTGTGGCACTGCCTAACTGTTCATTCTCCTTTACGTCTGACCTAGTCCCTGAATTTTTCCATACATTTCAGTCACTGGCACCTCCTCCTGAGGTATCTGGCCTATGCCAGCCCACCTTGATTACTTAATTAGCTTACTTGACACTCCTCAATCCCATCCAAACTCTCATTCTGTTACCTCCAGACTATGCCAGGCTATTTGCCACTCCTAGATCCCATCCAAATCTTCCCACAATCTTTTTCCCTATAGCAAACATCAGTTTTGTCCTTATCAAATGTGCAGACTCACTAGGAATGTCACCACCCCTACCAGTATTTTAATAAATTCACTACTTGGGCTGAAAGGTTTGAATGGTAGAGTTCTTTCAAGGCAGATCCTTACCCTTTACCCTTGCGTTGCAGAGTTCCCAAGACTACTAGACTGCAATAGGTATGTAATTTTGCTGTGTTATCATCTTTACCTTTAAAAAATTCAAAATCCCCCAAATTCCATCTTTTATCTATGACTACTCCCTTTAGTCTCAACTTTTTGGTAGGAATTGTTAGCTTTTACTAATCTTCTCCAGTTGAAATGCCTTCCTCGTGCATTGGATATAGTGAGAAGAGCACTGCCTTTCTATTAAAAGCACTGGGGTTCAGATCTCACTTCTGACTCTTGCTACTTCTGACTTTCAACTGTGGGTGAACCACTTAACCACTAGGCTTTAATTTCCTCATTTGTAAAATGAGGAAATTATACTCGATGGACTCTTAGGTCCCTTCTGCCTCTAAATCTATGATCCTGTTTTCATTTGGAATACAAGGTGGACTCTATTAAAACTGATCTCACATAATGGTACAAAGCTATAAATAGAACCTATTCTTAGAGGGTTATACTGCCAATTGTTTGTAGTTTTCACTGCTCTTGAAAGTCCAGAACTTCCAGGTCATTGATTAATCTATTCTTAATGAACTACATGGTAAAAGAAGCAGGAAAAAAATGATCGCTTCCATTTTTAGGTTTGAATATTAGATACTTGAGGCCAAATTCGAGTTCCTTTGTAAAGCAATTATACTTGGGCTTCTTCAGATGAAATGGGTTGTCTTTTTCATGGGAAGGTCATGTCCAGCCCTTAAAACTGTGAGAGGTCAGAAGTTTGTCATTAGTGTTTTGTGCCCTTTTAGTTCTCACCTCTGCTTCCCACGCTTACCATTTTACCTTCTATGTTGGTACCTCTATTCTATTGCCTTCCTCATGTCCTTCTGTTGGCTAGAGACAACAATCTCACCTAGCCCTCTCCTCCCAGGAAGTCCCATTTACTCCAGAACTTAAGCCGCACCTAACTCATTGAGGGCAGGGACCATGAACCATGCTTTGTATCTCTCTAAATCGTCATTAAAATGCTGTGAGGGGGCAGCTAGGTGGCGCAGGGCCAGAGCACTGGCCCTGGAGTCAGGAGGACCTGAGTTCAAGTACAGTCCTCCGACACTTAACACAAAAACTAGCCATGTGACCTTGGGCAAGTCAGTTAACCCTGATTGCTCTGCCTTCTCCCCTCCAAAAAAGCAAAAATTAAAAAAAAATGCTGTGAGGAAAGGAAAAGGATTAAACATTTCTATAGAACCTACTATGTTCCGGGGACTAAATGCTTTTAAAATAAATATTATCTCATTTAATCTTCACAACAACTCTATGAAGTGGATGCTATTATTTTGCCCATATGCAGGCAAAGACAAGTTAAAGAGACTTGCCCAGGTTCATACAGCTCATATGTGTCTGAGGCTGGATTTGAATACAGGTCTTCTTGACTCCAGGCACAGGGCTCTATCCACTTTGCAACCAGCTGCCTCTCTGTACATAATAAAGTTGCTTAATCAATGTTTGTTTAATGAATGAATGAATTAAATAGGCTTAAGATCGGGAACCCTGGAGAAAGAGAAAGATATGTGGGAAAGAACATGATTTTTGTAAATGTCTGAAAATGGAGGGAAGCACTATTTAAAGAGTATCCATAGTTCCTTTGAACTAATTGGTCTGATCATGTGAGATTAATTCCCAGGATATGTTTCTAACAGATTGTAGAATGAATTCCCCCCCCCCCCTTAATTTTCCTTTCTATTACTGGGGACTTAAAGCAAAGATTAACATTTCCTTATACAAAGAAGGATGGAAAAAGAGGATTCCTTATGAAGCTGAACCTTCAATACATGCAGCTTGGGTTTTTTTCCCTATATTTCAAACTTAATAGTAGTTGCTCCAACATAGGGCCAGCTAGGTGGAGCAATGGATGGAACATTGGACCTAGAGTTAGGAAGACTCATCATCCTGAGTTCAAATCCTGTCTCAGACACTTCCTAGCTGTGTGACCCTGGGCAAGTCACTTAACCCTATTTTGTCTCAGTTTCCTCATCTGTAAAACTAGCTGGAGAAGGAAATGGCAAACCACCCCAGTATCTTTGCCGAGAAAACCCCAAATGGAATCACAAAGAGTTGGACATGACTCAAAAATGACTGAACAGCAAGTTCCAACATTGCTGCAATTTTCTTTGTCTCCTTCCAAACTTCATTGTGTTTACTTCTATTAATTTTTTTAGTGATTCATTGATTTTCTTTTTTAAAAAGTATTGCTAGTAATCTTTAAAGTAGAGGAGTTAAGCCTGTATTTGTGGAGACATAGAATGAGTGAATAGTAGGACTGACAGAGACAGTCCAGTGTAATTCAGATGCGTTTTCGCTCTGAGCCTATATTGGTTATAAATTCCAAGATCTTTTCTATTTAGATATCAGTGTAGTAAGGGCTTTAATTCCCTTCTTCCCTAGGGTCCTCCCTCTTTTGGAGAGTTTTCCTGAGGCTACTGATCAAATTAACTAATCTATGTAGGATGCTTTGTAAACCTTAATATATAAATACTGCTGTTATTATTTTCTGGGATAACCTGTTCTAGGTACTCAGGAAGTAGATGGTAGACAGATAAAAGAAAAATAGCATCTTCTGAACTCTAAGACTAAGTAGGAAGTCAATGGACAGCATGACCCTTAGCTATTAGGGGGCAGGAGGGAGAAGGAGGTAAGTAGGACTGATCTAAAGCCAACTAGGACTGGAAAAGAGAGGGGCATTTGAATGGTCCAAGACCAGGACATCTTTTGTGACTGAGAGCAGTGCCTGGAATGTAGTAGAAGCTTCATAATAAATTATTTGTTTAATGGCTATGGGAATCCGGTTATACAAAAGAAGAACTTAAAGGGAAATTTGAGGTTCCTCTCTGGGAGGTGTAGGTAGCTAGAGGAGGAAGAGAGTGAAAAGAGATGGGGGAGGAGAAAATTCTGGCTTCTCCTTGCTGGAGCCCTAACTAGTGCAGTGCTGTATGTTACAGAGATGTACAGCTGTCTGGGGGAAGATGGCCCTCTGTAAGTGGTAGAGGATGAGAGATGCACCCTTGACTCTCTAGGGCAGAGGTGGCAAACCTGAGGACCACTGAGCAACAAAACTCTAAAGTGTGGGAACCAGATTAAAATGTAATTAAGAAATGGTTAGCAAAATAAATAAAAGTACCTGTAACATAGATGATGTCAATTTGTGATTTTCTAAATCAATATGAGGTCTGTTTCTGTTTGAGTTTGACATCACCGCTCTAGAATGTTAAGCTTGAATCCTTTCTGTTTCCATAATTTATAAATAAAACTGTGTTATGTTTCAATCATTGTTACCATATTAATGACTTGTGCCCAAGAAGTAGTAGAAAAGATATAATTAATGGATAAGCTGAAAAGAGGTGAGCCATTCATATATTAAGAGTAAGGGCAAATAGATAGCAGCCCAGATACTTTTATACTGGTATCAACATGCAGTAGGAAGACCTAGAGAAAGCTCTTCCGAAGTTTGAATAACATCTTTATGGACTGTTTATGGTAGGACATGGAAAAGGGCTGTACAGAATGAAAAGGCAATGTGGTTTTCCATTTGTACCATATCAGGAAGCACCCATGTCAGGCAGATGATGGTTCTAGTACATTATTGAATCTTGTTTGGGCCCTGGGACTCTGAGAGCTAATTACTCTCAAGGAATGACCAGAGACTAAGGTCACTAAACTACAGAATTGAGAGAAATCTCCCAAATATACTGTCAATTTTGTGCCAAAAGGAAGTCTATGACATGATGTTTATGTTAGCATTTGGGGATCAATGTGGAGGGATACTCAGAAGATCTCATTATGTAATAGTATTGTTCTGAGCCCCTAGTAGTACTGTCATGGGAAAAGAGAATGATAGAGGAAGAGCCAGAAGGTTTGGGTGTTTATCACCAAGTCCTGTCTTTTCATGGCCAGACATGTAGTGAGGGTAAAGCATAGCAGAAAGAAAGTCTCACCATGGTACTAGAACTAACATATAATGTTATATATAACTATATATAGCTAACATATAATGTTAGTGGGTGGGTTAAGGTTACACAACTAATAAGCAGCAAAGTTGAGATTTAATCTCAAGTGGTTTTATCAAATCCAGGATTCTATCTACTATACCACTGACTGCCTTTATCATATGCTATACAGGGAATTTAGCCGATGTTAATTTGACATAATAACAGCTATTGTGCCAATGTGCACTAATGTTTTAATGGGAGAATCTTCCTTTCTTCCATAACATAAATATATCTTAACAAGGGTCTTATGGAGACAGTACCTTAGCCCAAATGACTTTAACAGTATGAGTTTCAGGTCTGATGGTCTGATTCAGAGATGTTTTGGGATGGCTTAAGTCCTTGTGATGCTTCTCAGCACAATAGCCTTGTCCTTTTGAGGCCTTAAGTAAGAAGAGAGGCACAAAGAGACCCAGTGTATTCAGTGCGTTGCTGCATTGACAGCAGACCTGTTAGGCAACAGCTCTCAAAAAGAACCTTCGGGGGACTGGCAAGAGAAAGGAACAGTACATTGAGTACTTGGATTAATTTTGGAATCTGCATATTTTTCCTTCTATTTTCAAGGCCCATCAAAAACACAGATTTGTGTCTTTTGAGCCAGTAACTATGAAATGTTCCAGCACTGAACAAACTTTCATTTTGCCTTTTTTTCTTATACATAAATCTATTTATGTATAAATTCAATGAGTTTTTTTCATTAAAACACAAAATTCATTTAGGAATAGGAAAAATCCCTAAATCCCTATAACCCTATTTTATATAAAAGTACATGTAAGTGATTAGAATGGTGTTTTTCTGTTAACAGCATTTGTATTTTGCAGTCTGGTATCAGAGGAAGTACTGTCTGTTGAAGTTACAGTCAAGGGGCTCCATAGTAATATGGCATTCTCTCGATGTTATACATCATGGAAACTCCAGGGATCTTTATGATTCCTTACTTATGGTCCCAGTGAACTGTAGCCACAGTGTAACACTATGCTGAGTGACACTGTGGATTAAAAGGAACCCTCTGCATGGGTTGCTTTATGCATGTATGGCAATCATTTCCATCGTGGAATCTTGGCAATCCTCAGGGCTACTTGGTACTTTTGTCCCAGCTTTTCAGTTTCAGTCATTAGACTGTCAGTTGTGCAGGGAATGCTTTTGGCTCACAGACAGTCCCTCACTGATTGCATTAAGACCAACTTGGCTTTGGTGGAGTAGTTGATAAAGTTAGAATTATCCAAAATGTAGCAAGGGGATCCCAACTGTGTGTTATATTGGAAGAACTTCTCTTTTTTGAGAGCACTGGGATCTTCTCTTTCTTTTTTGGCTTTAACATATCTCCTTTTTAATGTATCTTTTTCTTCTTAGTATGTCTCTTTCTTTTCTTTGCAAGCAAATTACAACTGTCCTTTATTCATATCTGACTCAGAAATGTCACTGATTCAGGACATTCTCATCTTGTAAACTAATCACTTACTTTATGGTTCCATATTTCCTTGTTTGGTTTGTTCCCTTATCTTAGAAGTCTTTCTACACCTTCTGCCATTCTTTTTAAAGGCATTTCCAAAACAGCAAACAATTTCAACAGCAATAGCAGATTACACTTCCACAGATCTTTACAGCTCTATTTTCTGGGATGCCCTGGGCTGAGGTGCCCTGAGATCCAGTCTGATAACATTTTTATGACAAGAGTAAACTCCAGAACTTGGCTGCTAGTTCTCCTTATTGATTTATTGTCTTCCCTGCCCTGGGTCCTTCACCACCAGCTTAGCTTTTGGGAAAGGGATAATAATAACTGATATTCATAAAGCACTTTAAAATTTTCAGAGTTCTCTTGGCAATTATGAACCTTGAACCTCACAATAACCCTCTGAGGTAGGTCCTACAAACAGTGTAATTATTACCATTTGAATGAAGGGATCTGAGGCTCAGGGAGGTTAAGGGATTTGCCCATAACCACACAGCAAGGAAATGTCAGAGGTGAGAGTTGAACCCACATTTTTCTGACTCCATGTTTGTCACTTTGTCCCCTGTGCCATTTTTTTGTCATCCTGTTCCTTTTTGCCTTGCCCTACTACCTAAAAATTGCATGTAGCCCTTCTTCAGCTAACATTCTGAAAGGGTCTACCTCTATTTGCTACAGTAGTACATATAGGGGAATAAAATAATAAACAAAAGTAAAATTTTGTGAGACCCTCAGGGTCTTATTTCTTGTATCCTGGTGATGTTATCTGCATCTCTTTCTGAGAGTCTTTCTTCCATATGTTTTATGTAAGTGTTTCTTTCAAGGGAAGCAGCATGGTATAATTTAGTAGTTGCCAAACTTTTTTGATTGTGAAACCTAAGAAAAAAGGAGAACACCCAATATATGTATATTTGCTTATTTGTAAATTACATGCATGTGCTACTGTACTCATAACTTTATATGCTAAAAACACAAAAATTAAAATTAAAAAAGAATGACCAATATCAATCAATCAACCAACAAACGTTTATTAAATACCTGTTATAGGTCATGTTTCTGCTAAGTCTTGGTGATACAAAAAAAGGTAAAAAGCACAGTTACTAACTTCAATGAGTTTGCATACTAATGATATATAGTCAGTAAGCATTTATTAAGCACCTACTATGTGCCAGGCACTATATTAAGCACTGGTGATTCAAAGAAAGGCAAAAGACGCATAGATGAAATACATTTGATCTTAGAGTCAATAGGGAGCTACTGAACTTTATTGAGTAGGTAAGTGACACAGCCAGACCTACACATTAGGAAAATCACTTCGGAAATTCAGGGAAGGATGGATTGTATAGGGTAGAGACTTAAAGCAAGGAGACTCACTGGGGAGCTACTACAATAGTCCAGGTGAAAGGTGATGAGGGTCTGAACTAGGGTGAGAACCAGGGGGTGAGGAGAGAGAAGGGGAGAGATGAGAGGTGAGATAAATGTTGAAACAATAAGCTTTGTTCAGCAAGTGTTACAGGATGAAGCAGAGTGAGGATTCAGAGATGAACCTGAGATGGTCAACCTGGATACTTGGAAGGATGGTGGTGACCTTGACAGTAATAGGGAGGTGTGTGTGTGTGTGTGTGTGTGTGTGTGTGTGTGTGTGTGTGTGTAATCATTCTTAAACATTGCACTGATCAGAAATCTTAGGTCTTTTAGAGTTGTTTGAATTTATGTTATGTAGAATTTTTTCTACTCATTCTGTTCAGTTTACTCTGCGTTGATTCACACAAACTTTTCCAGGTTTCCCTTTTTGTCTTTTCAATTTCAGTAATACCATGGACAGCAGCTAGGCAGCGGGATAGAGACCTGGACTTGGAATCGGGAGAGCTCATCTTTACAAGTTCAGTTCCAGCCTCAGACACTTACTGACTATGTGACCCTGGGCAAGTCATTCAATCCTGTTTGCCTCAGTTCCTCATCTGTAAAGTGATCCAGAAAAGGAAATGGCAAACCACTCTAGCATCCTTGCCAAGGAAACCCCAAATGGGGTCATGAAGAGTTGGACGTGACTGAAACGACTCAGCAACATCATAGACACTTATTTTCTGGGCAAGACATTTAACCTCTGTTTACCTCAATGTTCTCTCCTATAAAATAGGGATAATAATAATAATTATTTTTCAAGGCTGCTGTACCCTACCTCAAAGGGTTACTCTGAAGCTCAAGGGACATAATTATCTAAAGCACCTTGAAAACTTTAAAATGCTTTGTGAATATGTTATTATTGTCTCCTTTCCCAAATCTAAGCTAGCGGTGGAGGATCCAGTCCAGGGAGGACAACAAGCCAGTAAGGAGCCCCAACAAACAAGTTCTGAAGTTTATTCTTGTAAAAAACCAAACAGAATGTTTTCAGACTGTATCTCAGGGCACTTCAGCCCAGTACATCCCAGGAAATGAAAGTGTATTAGAGCTGTAAAAATCTATGGAAATGTAAGCTACAGTGATTATTGTTGTAGGATAAAGTGTGGTATTTGTATAGCACTTTGGAAACTTCAAAGTGCCATATAAAGGTAAACTATTCTTATTGTTGCTTTTACTTCTTATGGCATGATAGCATTCCATTATATTATTATGCCGTAATTTGTTTGGCTACTCCCCAGCTGATGGACACCCCTTTAGTTTCCATTCCTTTGCAAAAGGATTACAAAAGGAGCTGCTATAGATATTTTTGTATATATGGACTCTTTGCCTCTTTGCTCACTTTGGGATATAGGCCCATTAGAGGTAATAATAATATATAACAATAAATTACTATAACAATTAAAAATGTAACAATATAATATAAAATTACATATTTATATAATATATAAAATATAGAACATATGATATTATAGAATATATACTTAATATATTAATAACATATGCATATATAATAGTATATCATGGTATAATATAACTATAGTATAATATAATAATAGAAATAACATTTCTATAGCATTTACTGTGTTACAAGGTCCTGTGATTTCACTTGTTTAGAGAGCTACTAGTAAGGAAACTCCCATTCTCAGGGTCTTTTCAGGGTTCCTAGAGAATGCAATTTACATGGGTATAGCTGGTTTTTTTTTTTAAAAGAAGCTAATGAATGATGACTTTGAGTTTCTTTTTATATTGTGTCTTAGATGAATTTCAATCGACCAGACCACAAGTGTGTATCAGTCATGTACTGTGTGCCAGATGCTGTGCTAGGCACTTGGATATAAAGGCAGAAATAAAAAATTTCTTTTTCCCAGGGAGCTTACATGCTATTGGGGAAGATAACATGTAACATGTCAGGAGAGATATATTTATAGGATATAGATAATATAATTTTGTTTTGGGGTCTTCTTGAGTCTTTATCCACCAAACCTTGCTGCCTCTCGAGCTGGATTACATTTGGGGAATTGTGTAGTGACTTAAATGATTCCCAATTCTTCCCTGATGCTACAGCAAAATATGTTTCTTTGATGCCACTATTCTCTATAGCCACGTGCCTGGGAACCATGGAACAGCATGGCCTTGGAAGAATTAAAATGGCAAGTAACATAAAGGATAATAGAAAGATCCATTGGTCAGCTACCAAGATGATTTACACATGAGAAGTGACATAAAAGATATTATTGAAAATATAAAAAGGTGGGGCTAGTCTTATATAGTAGGCAAAAATCTGTAAGGTGTCTGAGTATTAGTATTTGCAGTGAGCTAAAAGGAGTAGAGGAAGGCCCTTAGCATGTTGGATAAATTGTCTACTGAAAAGTTATACAAAAATACAGATAATAGTTTCATAGGATGATTCAGCATGGAGGTTTTGCATTATAAATGGGGGATGGTATTACCATAACATATGCATATATAATAGTATATCATGGTATAATATACTATTGTATAATATAGTTTGAACCTCAACTTTCTCATCCGTAAAACAAGATTAATAATAATACCTCATAGTGTTGTTATGAGGATCAAAATGAGAAAATATATGGAAAGCACATTGCAAACCTTAAAATACAAATGCTAGCTATTATTAATAGCCTCATTATGGATAAAGATATTGAGGCTTAGGAAGGCTAACTGCATGGAAAAAGCACAGAATTGAAATTTGAACCTTGTTTTTCTTTTCTTTTCTTTTTTAAAACAATTGGGGTTAAGTAACTTGCTCAAGGTTACAGGGCCAGTTATTTTGCGTGGGTGCCAAGTATCTGAGGCTGGAACTGATCCTGAGTCTCCTGACACCGGGGCCAGCGTTCTTATTCACTGCACCACCTGGCCGCCCCCAAATCTTGTTTTTCTAATCCTGCCCTTATGTTATTCTTGTTCAGTTGTGTTCAACTCTTTGTGGCCCCATGGACCATACTGTTCATTGGGTTTTCTTGGCAAAAATACTGGAGTTGTTGGCCATTTCCTTTTCCAGTGGATTAAGGCAAACAGCAGTTTAATGACTTGCCCAGGGTCACACAATTAGTGAATATCTGAGGCCAAATTTGAACTCGGGTTTCCCTGTCTTTTCCTGTCCTTATGTACCTTTTAAAAAATCTCTCTCTTTCTCTCTCTCTCAAAATTTTCTTGTTTTTCTCCTCTATCATTTGGTTCTCAGGTTTATGTATTTATTGCTATTGTTGTTTTAGGTAAGTCTATTGTTATCACAGCAGCATCTTATACTGCTATTTGTACATTATTTTATTGCTCCTCACAATAACTTTTCAAGGTAGGTAGAATAGGTATTATCTCCATTTTATAGATTTTAAAACTGAGGCTCAGTTAAAG
Organism: Petaurus breviceps papuanus; assembly: GCF_028583685.1. Lineage (NCBI taxonomy): Eukaryota > Metazoa > Chordata > Mammalia > Diprotodontia > Petauridae > Petaurus > Petaurus breviceps. The sequence continues at coordinate 14,453,866 of NW_027186645.1, read as the reverse complement.
GCACAGGGCTAATTGAATGGCAAAATCAGAACTGCCAGTATGGCCTCTTGACGCTGGATTCAGCATTCTTTCTATTACGTCACAACTATCTCCAACACCACAGTATACATATGCTTCTTCATAAGAGACAGCATAGTATAGTGGTCATGGTGCTGGGATTAGGAAGACCTGTATTTGAATTCTGCCATAGACATTTACCAGCTGTGTGATCCTGGGTAAGACACTTAATTTCTCTGCACCTCAGTTTCCTCATCTGTAAAGTGAAGAGGTTGAACTAGATTATCTCCAAGGTTGCTTCTAGGTCTAAATCTATGATCTCAGACTTTTCCATGGTTTTTATGCATGTGATGTCAGAGTTGTCAGTAAGAATAGGTCTAGTGATATGGCTGATTGGGGGATGTGTGTGTGTGTGTGTGTGTGTGCGCACCCATGCAGGCATGCAGAATTTGCTCAGTGAGAAATACATTTCCTAACACTTCTTATAGTACCTGAAATTTCATTACTAGAGACAAATTCCTTTGGTTCTTAAAAATTTTTCAGTCTATTAAATGCAAATGAAAGAAGTAACACTGTGACTTCATCAACCACCAATTTATTGGATTTGGGATGCTTCCTTCCTTCCTTCCTTCCTTCCTTCCTTCCTTCCTTCCTTCCTTCCTTCCTTCCTTCCTTCC